>NC_092095.1:19470414-19552914 GCF_045679555.1 Salvelinus alpinus
CTTTTTTCCCTTTCTCTCCCCTCACAGTGAAAAAAAAGAGCTTTAAAATGTCCCTCCGAAGTTGTATCCAGATATGTAGCACTATACCAATGTTGCAACAGTATTGTGTTTTCACACGTGGATGAATCAATAGGCCTACTAAAACTGTAGAAGAAAATGCCTCTTCCAGATATTATATTAATATTTGTTATATACTGTATAATATTGTTCGCTGATGTGGCATCACTCAACAATAATTGAATTCTCACAGCAATCGTGTGTTTAAAGGCCCGCTGTAATAGAGTGTAGTAGCCTAGATAGTATCCTCAATAGAGGGCAAGCATGTACCCTAGATAGTATCCTCTATAGAGGGCAAGCAGGGAGGTAGATGTCACGTAGGGAGAGGAGAATGCCTGCAGCCTCCATCCACGGCGTCAAGAGAACAGAGGGAGAAGAATGGGAGAAATAGAGCGTGTTTTCGAGCATGCAGTAGCTTCTGTATTCAGAGAAAGTGTGTGAACACACAAGCTATAGCGACATATCATATGCAAAAATCAAATCAAGTGAAATGTTTTTTTAGTAACACCTTGCATGTGCATGTGTGATTCGCTATGTGTTCGTGTCGTTTTCTTGAGCCATTAGCGTTAGTGAGTTTAGACCGGCTAGAATGACATCATCTTTCCATGGGGCCAAGTGTGGGGATCCATACTGGGTTGTGTTTCCATTGGATATTTTGCCCCTGAGTCGATCTCGGCAGGAAGTGAAGGGAATACAAACCAGTAGCACCGAACACAGGGGTGGCACTTAAATTAATTATTAATTGAATATTAAATAGCTCGTGTATAGACCTAATGCATTTTTTTACACTCATTCTCAAATTTGTTCAACCAAAATATGCAGGCCTGTACGAGAAGCTACCATCCATAAAGTGACTGATATTAACGTCACTTCGTTTTTCATATCAAGACATGGGCTGATGACTCGTTTGGAGAACTAGTCGCCTATAGACTGCCCTCACATTTTACTTGCCTCGGGGTCTACAATATTTGACATTTTTTCAAAAACCCAGTGTTTTATAAAGCAGAATTGTTGCTATATTTGATGGTACTGTAAGAGCTGCATTACACCTTATCTATTTTGACCTAATTAGGATAGCTGCCGTTGGCCTCACTCTCCGCATGAGAACTACACGCGCCAGAATATCCATGACATTTATGCTTGTAAAAGGGTGCAACGCATGGTGTATTCACAGCAAATGAAGGCCTATGCAGCATTATAATGTTCTACAAATATAAGAAGAATGCTATCCATGTAAATAAATGCTCCTGGGTGAATACGGCTCCCATTGATGTCAAAGTGTCTACCTTAGAAAACCTTCAAGTATAGGTTAAGTACATTGCGATAAACTGGGTTGAGATGTGTTAAATGCGTTCAGATGAACTGGGTCGAGATGTGTTAAATGCGTTCAGATAAACTGGGTTGAGATGTGTTAAATGTGTTCAGATAAACTGGGTTGAGATGTGTTAAATGCGTTCAGATAAACTGGGTTGAGATGTGTTAAATGCGTTCAGATGAACTGGGTCGAGATGTGTTAAATGCGTTCAGATGAACTGGGTCGAGATGTGTTAAATGCGTTCAGATAAACTGGGTTGAGATGTGTTAAATGTGTTCAGATGAACTGGGTTGAGATGTGTTAAATGCGTTCAGATAAACTGGGTTGAGATGTGTTAAATGCGTTCAGATGAACTGGGTTGAGATGTGTTAAATGCGTTCAGATAAACTGGGTTGAGATGTGTTAAATGCGTTCAGATGAACTGGGTCGAGATGTGCTTTAACGTCTCCAATCGTTCGGAGTTGTAAATAAGCATTTTTACCTATTTAAGGTCGTGAAATAAATTGACATTTATATCTGGCCCATGCATCACGTGCGGTCTGAGGGCTCACCGTCTCATTGGAACAGATTCAGGGAGATTGAGCTGCGGTTTAGAGGCAGAATGCGTGGAACTATAACGTACTAATGGAGCTCTCAGGACAAACGGTATTAAACATGACAGATTGCACCCAGCACACGGAGACGTCGATTCAATGGTGTACTTTTATTACGCACATACCTAATCTAGGTTCAGATTATCGTTGATGACACAAATCTAGTCCGCTATGATTTGGTGCACTGCTATATTTAACATCTTGAAAGAAATAAACACGACAAACAAAATGCATATATAGGCTAACATGACAAAATCCTTTCATGTTATATTGACATTTGATATTTCCAACAGTGTGTGGGGGGGTGGGGGGGGAGAAAGAGGGGGGGGATTTAACTCATTGTAAAGCACAGAACGACCTGCCCTCTTTTGAAAAAAAGGGGAAAAGGGAGCCATGCTTTGCAGAGCATCGCTCACACTGGTAGAATCCGCTACTCGCCAGCCGGAGTCCCCTGATTGTCCATCACTACACCGAGATAACCGGGAATAGGCCTACAAGCCGTTTGCTAACAACAAAACGAATCACATCAAACAATGATGTGAAAGAAAAAAAAGCGAATGGATACACGACAATACCATGGGCTCGACCATCTGGCCTGCGAGAGAGGGTGAGTATGAAGCATCCATGTTTCGACTGGGTCGGTATTTGATATCATATATGAGAAGAAAAGAAATGTGCTTTGTTAAAGTGTCGTCCATGTGTAGCATAAAAACTGACCATGCACACTCACTAGCCTATACGGTGTAGGGGTGTTGGCATGATTCGCTCAAAGCATAGGAACTCAAAGATAACGGACTTGCCTCCGATGTTGCACTTGCCATTGTTATGGCGGGCGTTAATAAAATGCTCTAGTAATTATGGATATGAATAAGGTTGACAAAGAGCCAGTATAATCACTATACACGTTACTGCACAAGTGGGCTCATATATATGGACTAGAGTTAGTCTACATAATCGATAAAAACGATGGAATGACTGCATGCTCATTATGCACTTGTTTGTTCGTCGCGCGGCGCTTTGAGACAATGGGTCCGCGCACGGATCTACTAGGTTGAGTTCTCAATGGTAATCGGATAGCGGGAAGGTAAACTATCAAGCGGGTTTGTTACACATTCCAAATATCGGTTCATAAAGGACTGTATCATTTAGATTTTTCATATGGGAGGGGGGATTTCCCCCCCCCCCCCCCATTCTAAAATGGCGTTTCCCTTTGTTTCTCCATCCCAAATATTGAATGAGTAATGCAGTGCAATAATCATAGCCTTCTGAATCCAAACTGCGTTCAAGCCTATACTTATATACATTAGTGAATATAATCTGTGTCAAGGCAGAAATAGCTCCCAAAGCCTATTGGAACGCTTAGCAGCACTGTTGAGGCAGTAGCCTAGTTGCTGTAGTAGACAGGCTAGTCCTAATAGGAGTACTGGATGTAAGTGTGGCAGTAGCCTAGTTGCTGTAGTAGACAGGCTAGTCCTAATAGGAGTAGTGGAGGTAAGTGTGGCAGTAGCCTAGTTGCTGTAGTAGACAGGCTAGTCCTAATAGGAGTAGTGGAGGTAAGTGAGGCAGTAGCCTAGTTGCTGTAGTAGACAGGCTAGTCCTAATAGGAGTAGTGGAGGTAAGTGAGGCAGTAGCCTAGTTGCTGTAGTAGACAGGCTAGTCCTAATAGGAGTAGTGGAGGTAAGTGAGGCAGTAGCCTAGTTGCTGTAGTAGACAGGCTAGTCCTAATAGGAGTAGTGGAGGTAAGTGTGGTAGTAGCCTTAACTCAATAATTGATCAATTCCATTTCAGTATACTTTGCACTGGTTTCATGAGGCAACTTGATGGATATAATGACTGAATTCAACACAACCTGAGATTACATCCAATAGCCTATTGGCATGCAGTTTCAAACGCGTTTATCATGCGCTATAAACACTATGGCGTTTTATATTCTATATATGCACATGGATACTATGCACAATTCATTTAATTAATGCACATTCTCTTGCTTAAAAGACAAAGTGTAAAATAGTTTGCATAATGAATGCAAAGACATGAACAGACACATCCGTTTCATACTCTCGCTTTGAACTGGTTTCAAAACCACGGACAGCGAATAGGGTCCAGCATTGGACCTAAACAAATTGTTAAACGAAATTGTTCTAATGGCTCACACATATTAAACAATTCGACACAATTGAAAAAAGAAAATCGCTCGCGAGTGTGTGTCCATTATTAGAACCGTGTAACATTACGTAACTGATTATATAGGCAGTCAACTTCCAACCTTTAGGCTAAACCAATAGCCTTACTCACCTGGGGATATTATCAAACTAGCGTACTCACACAGATCGCTGTGCATTGACATGACAAAACAGGATTTAAAATCCTCTTTCTATTCGTTCTATGTCCATCACTATACACTTTAACAAGGTGCGTCGAGTAATTGCAATAGCTAAAATACAGGGAGATTAGGTTTAAACTGAGATTGAAGTGATTTTTCCTTAGTTTCAAGGGCACAGGAAGATGATTGGCTATAGAGAGAGAACATCTGTTTGCCCAGTGACGTCACCGTCCCCCATGCAATCCTCTTGTGCAGAAGGCAGATGCCTTATTTGTTTGGCTAGAGTGCCATTAATCCTGAAGTCAGCCGGCGAGGGGAAAAGACCGGGCTGAGGGAGATCAGTCTCATTTAGTGGTATCGAAAACGGGACATGTACAGCTCAGCTCGTCCTCGGTCCCAGATGGATTTGTGAGGAGAGGAGCCTGCCTATATACCTTTGCCTTCGGCGGTTCCACGGTGCGTTGATGGAATGCAGGAAGAGGGGAGTTTTGAGGCTTTCGAATTGCCCCATTCGCGCTTTGCGGAATCTCTTTATTTTTACTTGACCTGCGAGTAGACTGGTGCTATGCTTTCTCTTGTAAACTGCCGTCCAATTTTTCCAAGCAGAAAGCGACCTTTATGGATCTCTATTCAATTCTTTTTTTAATGTAAGAGGAACACTTTCCCCCTGTTTGTAGGCTTTTCTCTCTTTCCCGTACAGGATTGCAGGATTGAATTTCTAAGGTTTGTGACGCATTTGGTGTTTTCTTCTCTTTTTTGGTAGGTGTTTGATGGAGGAATACGAAGTGGTTGAAGTCTACTCCTGACGCTTTTTTTGCCAAAACAGACATCCTTTGAAAAAGATCAAATGGCCCGTCCCCCTTTTTGCCTCCGGAGACGGATTCGGACTAACCATCAGTTTGAATCTAGCCCCCAAAAACAGTGCTAGTGACGACTTTAACCCATTACGCACGGGTGTCACCAAGCTCAATGGCCGCCGTCCTTCAATGTTTAATAGTTTTTTTTCTATCAAATTACATTCAATTGTCATGGTGGTGTAATGTATATAGCCTACATTTATCAGTAGCTATGAGATGATGTTTGATAGTCTACAACAGTAACCTTCCATTCCAGAATGCCACTCCAACTTCAAAGAACACTGACATCGCCACATAACTATTCGCAATGAAGGTCTGAAGGAACGGGTGGTTAGTCTATATTGAACAAGGAATATTATGGAAAATGAAAATGGAAAAGAAGGATTGTTATGGGTGGCTTTGGCCAAATGTAGCACACGCACACACACACACACTGAGTGTTCTGAGGTTCTGGTTCTCCGTGTTCACAGCGGACCTTGATTTAATGTCTTACAATTAAGGCACGCGGTGAATGCCAAGAGCGGAGCCTGCTGTCATCTACGCGAGCGCACACAGCTTTCACTAAAACGACACACTAAAGCGATAACGGAAAAGGTTTGTGTCTGCAATTGTTGTCTGCAAATTCCCCTGTAGTCTATGTTGTATCGTTTTCTTTTTTTCAGAGTAAATAAAGCACACAATACTACCAGCTCATGTCTTCAAGTTCTGATAACTGATGTCATTTCAAATGCATGTAGCGTACACTGTCGATATTCAACATTATATATTGCAGCTAAAACATATGCAGCTTAAACATGTTAAAATATGTCGGAGGATGATGTAAATGTGCCCTGTGGTCGAGTGTAAATTAAGGACATTTGGTTGAGGTAGAGGCCTTGCTTACACACGATCCGCTCTCAATGCGCTGTCCACCACCACGGGTGCTGAAACCATTCCGCCGCAGAAAGCAGCCCATTTTGTTTTAGTAGGCCTGCGCTATACGCGAACGCGGCAAAATAATATTATTATACGCGAAATATACAGTAAGCTATTATATTGAATAGGCCTACACGAAAGCAGGGCACAACCGGATTTATCTAAACAAAGGCACACAACCTACATGCAGACCCACGCATACATATACACGCACATCAGGACTCACATAAATATGCACACAAACACACACGCACATACACAGTTACAGCCACACAGTTCTACATTTCTCTTAAAAATAGTAGTCTTCTTGTCTCCTTGTGAGGTTTACGTGTAATGACATTTGCAAGCAGTGACAACATAGCCTAATGTAACGATCAACCCCAATCTGTAGCCTCCTATACATGGGATACGTAGGCTAATCCTTAGGCCTGCATATTTAACCGTCCAGTCAACCCATAGCCTATTTCTGATTTTAACTAGGATAATTTGAGTCAGAATCTGAACATATAATCCAGATTTAACTATAGACTTCATCTCGAAAAATTGGAAGAGATATGGAAATTGTATTTGTCAAAAGCATTTATTCATATTCAATCAAATAGGCCTATGTTGAATCGTTTCTTCGCGGTTTGCAGATTTACAATAATACCCATAGGTTTGCTATGCCACCTAGTGGCCGTTGCATACATGGGCAGACTTGAATACGTTGTACCCCACTGTAGGCCCCTACACAACACAGAGTGAGGGTCAACATGGCATGTCAAATCATTATATCAAGTTGACAAGGTTTTAGGGTAATCGCTAGCATACAATATAGTATACAATTCACCAGAACGTTCTGTGGGAATATGTATTTGATAGGTCAATAGGTATACAGTGTCGACATTTGAAACAGTATTAAGTTAGCTGTATCTTTCTCTGACAATCACATAGCACCACAGGAAGAAGAGAAGGCATTCCCAGGTGATGTAATACCTGTTTCACTACCCTTGGGTACCAGTGATTTGCTTGTTTTCCTATTTGACCAATGTTGAATTAGGTCATGATTCCTCTCCCTCCTTTGGTCAGCAGTACGAAATAACAGGATTTTGGCTGAGAGACAGAGAGAGAGAGATTGAAAATTAAAAAAGGTATTCTGCATAGTCTGTTAGAGACCCAGTAATATAAAGTCCTCTTGGGTTATCTCTAGTGACTCTGGTGTTTGGCCAATGAAAACAATGGCATACCTCCTGAGTTCTGTTAGGTTATTCTACTGCTGCAGTAAATCATGGGCCTCTATGAATGACCTCAGACTCAAAAAGAGAGTCTGTTATCTCAGTGTTGAGTCAGTCAGGGCAGGACATGGCACAGTGAACTGACCTGACCTGAATACTAGCTACTCTAAGAGCAGAAGCAAACACAGTAATTGATCTGAAATGACCACTCTGGCATTGGGAAATTGCTACTCAACACAAAAATAAATCTCTTCATGTGATTGTGTTGCCTTGCAACAAAACAGTTGTTCTACATTGTAGCTGCCTATTAAACCAGACGTTGACTGCTCTCTGATGATAGGAGCCACCATAAAACAGCACTTAGACATCATTAATGCCCTAAGTGACATTCCTGGGGATAAGGCCGGTGGCTGTAATTCAGCTATAGGCACTTTAAAGTCATAGAGACGTCTACTCAATGGTTCACTTCACTCTGGCCTTGCAAGTTGCCTATGTTTTGACCAGGGCCCAGGCACACAGAGGCAGCTGGAGAGAGAACAGAGATACGGGTGAGCATATAATGACTGTCTTGTCTTTGGAATGGGGCAGATTGTTACGTGTCAGTCTCTCTCTGTGCTGCACATGATTGTTGTTTAATAAACCTTTGAAATGTAAGTTGTTTACCATATCCTTGTATTCATAATTTCCACACCTTGGGGAAATGTATGATTCCTGACAAGACATCAAATATTATTGAATGACCATTTATTACATAAGTATAAACACATGTCAAATGATATTCATGGTCGAACAACAGCAGTTATTTTTCAACGCAGAAAATTGAGGAAGTTAAATACATTTAAATTCCTGGATTTCAATCTCCTCTAAATTGCCTGGAATTCTTTCGAATTTATATCATGCATATCCATGTCTATTGTTGATAAGATTTGCAATGATTTCTTCACACAAAAAAATCCTGATAAAAACATACCGTAGCTCTTATCATAGTGGTTGTTGTATGCCACCGTGTGGTAGAAATGACTTACTACATTAAGACTCGACTGTGAGACGGGGGAAAATATTGACAATGGGGATTCACTCAGCACATTATAGCTCAGAGACAGATCAAAGGAAAAACTGTAAATGTGTGAGATGACAGTTAATAGTCGATGTAGAGTGACCAATTGGAGGATGGAGACACAACAAACACACAGTCTCAAGACAGACATTTTGATCCATCATGTGTAGCTTAAATAGGAGCCCTGTAGCCCTCTATTGAAGTATGAAGATTTCTGACACACTTTGATTTGGGGGTGAATTATCCCTTTATGATGTGCAATTAGACTCAAGATATTTCTCCCATCTTTAAGCTGTAAAGAGTACTGCACTGAACAATAATATCAACGCAATGTGTAACATGTAAAGTGTTAGTCCAATGTTTTGTGAGCTGAAATAAAAGATCCCAGAAATGTTCAATACACACTAAAAGCTTATTTCTGAGATTTTGTGCACAAATGTGTTTACATGCCTGTTAGTGAGCGTTTCTTATTTGCCAAAATAATCCGTCTCTCTGACAGGTATAGCATATCAAGAATCTGATTAAACAGCCTGATCATTACACAGGTGCACCTTGTGCTGGAGACAATAAAAGGCCACTCTAAAATGTGCAGTTTTGTCACACAACACAAGGCCCCATATGTCTCAAGTTTTAAAGGAGTGTGAAATTGGCATACTGACTGCAGGAATGTCCACCAGAGCTGTTGCCAGATCATTTAATGTTGATTTGTCTAACTTAAGTAGCCTCCAAAGTCATTTTAGAGAATTTGGCAGTACGTCCAACCAGCCTCACAGCCGCAGACCACATGTATGGCGTCATATGAGCAAGCAGTCTGCTGATGCCAATGTTGTGAACAGAGTTCCCCATGGTGGAGGGGGGGTTATGGTATGGGCAGGCATAAGCTACGGACAATGAACACAATAGCATTTTATCGATGGCAATTTGAATGCACAGAGATCCTAAGGCCCATTGTCGTGCCATTCATCCACCTCCATCACCTCATGTTTCAGCATGATAATGCACAGCCCCATGTAGCAAGGATCTGTACACAACTCCTGGAAGATGAAAATGTCCCAGTTCTTCAGTGGCCTGCATACTCACCAGACATGTCACCCATTGAGCATGTTTGGGATGCTCTGGATCGAGGTGTATGACAAAGTGTTCCAGTTCCCGTCAATATCCATCAACTTCACACAGGCCTTGAAGAGGAGTGGGAGAACATTCCACAGGCCACAATAAACAGCCTGATCAACTCTAAGCGAAGGAGGCATGAGGCATCATACCTTTTTTTGTAAGGTATCTGTGACCAACAGATGCATATCTGTATTCCCAGTCATGTGAAATCAATAAATTAGGGCCTAATGAATGTATTTCAATTGACTGATTTCCTTATATGTAACTTAACTGTAACTCAGTAAAATCGTTGAAATTGTTTAGTGTTGCATTTATATTTTTGTTCAGTGTACTACTCAGTCAAGAGTTCTGGAGGAAATGCACCTGTCCTGTAATCACAATGAGCTCATCAGGCCCTACTCTAGATGGTCCCCTTCATCCCTACACTCTCTCCATGATCAGCTAAGTGCTGACTGTGTGATGAGAGAAGAGATGAGGCAGGAGGGTGCTGAGCCTGTGAATGCTGTTTTTACATCCAGCCCCATCTTGTCTCATTAGCCCAGACTGATTGGGCATGAAGGTGTTCCCTCGCTGTCTCAGGATAAAGTGAGTGTCTTCGCATCTCGCCAGACCATCATTCTTTAGTATTCCAGCGTCAGTGCAAGCTGAGAAGCCCCTCACAGACACTACAGTATATCATTACAAGAGGCTGTGTAGGAAGCCTAATTGACCTGGTTGAAACCCAGAAACATTGACCTTGAGATTACACCTCAGTACCATGAGGATGCTGCTGACAGATGGGGGAGTGTGTGTGTGTGTGTGTGTGTGAGAGAGAGAGAGCAAGAGAGAGAGAGAGAGAGAGAGAGAGAGAGAGAGAGAGAGAGAGAGAGAGAGAGAGAGAGAGAGAGAGAGAGAGAGAGAGAGAGCAAGAGAGAGAGAGAGAGCAAGAGAGAGAGAGAGAGCAAGAGAGAGCGAGAGCAAGAGAGAGAGAGAGAGAGCAAGAGAGAGAGAGAGCAAGAGAGAGAGCAAGAGAGAGAGAGCAAGAGAGAGAGAGAGAGATAAAGCGAGAGAGCAAGAGAGAGCGAGACAGACAGAGAGACAGAGAGTAAGAGAGATAGAGAGACAGATAAAGAGAGGGAGAGATAAAGAAAGAGAGAGACAGAGAGAGTGAGAGAGATATCGAGAGCGAGAGAGACAGAGAGTAAGAGAGACAGAGAGAGAGGCAGAGAGAGAGGCAGAGAGTAAGAGAGACAGAGAGAGAGACAGAGAGAGAGGCAGAGAGAGAGGTGTTGCTAATTCTGAAAAGTTTGGTTAAGGGGAAATCTTTATTTCGGGGGTAAATAAATGATATGATCCCTCAGGAACACAGTTCTGAATTGTTTTCATAGATGTAGGATCTACTTCATGTCAGTAGATGGCAATGTCAGCCCAAGTAATGTCTAGTCAGCATGACCTTTTTGGATGGTTTTGTTCTCTCTGAAGCCTGAAGTCTGAGGGTTGCAAATAATTGATTATACTCAATCATTCAACGTATGGAGTTATTTACTTATTAAGATGACTTATTATAACTTTATTTATTGTGAGTAATACCTCAGCAAGCAAATCAGTACATTTTTTTGCAGACAATTTAGTCATCATGCCATGATTATCTTATTATAAGATAGCTACGACTGCACATCTATTGTCTGGACAATATAAGCTCCTTATGGGGAGAGGCAAACGTTAAAGAGGCTTGGATCTGGGGGCCATGAACGATTTGGAAAAATTTAAATCCTTTTAATCGAACCAGAAATTGAATAGCCTGGGTACCAGTTAGATGAGTGTATCTTTGCCAGTCCTTGTCGTGTCAAACATTTGGCATGACACAGAATACAAGGAGTGGAATGTTAGCAAAAAATATTATGCAATTCAGGCTAAAAACTGTAGGCTATTGCATGAATTACAATCCTCACGACACAGTTTGAACTGGCTTAAAATAAGTATTACTGTTTTATTAATCAACGGCTTGTACCAAATAGAAGCGTAAACTTTGAGTGGAATCAATATAGTGTAAGTTCTAAATGAAGGCCTTTTGATGAAGACAGCGGAGAAAGCAGGGACGGAGAAATGGTCAAACTTGAGGATAAATATAGTCTAGTGTCTCAGTAGTCAATGAAGAGTTATATTATCCGCCTGACTTATCCATCATTCTGAAACGGAGAGGCGCATTTAGATTGCGCATTGACGGGTGAATGTCGCCACGCATGTCACTTTTAAAAGCAGTGGTTTGGATTTCTAATAGGAGGCAGCTCCTTTCAAACATATGTACTCAAGCGTGTATACAGATGGTAACTGGAATAATAGACCCGAGCGCCCCTTTATAAAGCTGTAAGCAGCTCCTCAGATCACAACGTGTGGGCGCGCAGAGCCACTATACCCAAACGGAGAGGGACAGAGAGATACAGAGGGAGGAGGGAGAGAGCACGCGGGATTGTTTGTTACCGTTTAAATCCCATTAATTCAAACGTTAACCTGATTGGGTACAGAGAGGGAGGAAGAGAGAGTGAGAGAGAACTATGTCCCAATAGGCGAATCCTCTTCATATTAACCCGCCTCGAGATAATGATGTAAAAGACCCCGTTCTTGCGCGTGAAGCTGATCGCCGTAGAGATCTGCTGAAGGTGAATCAGAGCGAGATAAGGAGCGCGAGCGCAGAGAGCAGAGCGAGAGAGCAGAGCAGAGGGAAAGAGAGCCGACGTGTCTCCAGCATCTCAGTTGACAAGTCGAGCAATAATAAGCGATCAAGAACAACTCACTCTCTCTGACAGCGCACAAAGCAAGAAACGTATACAAGAGCCGTCGCCGGGAGAGAGTCTCCAGAAACTGCCACCGACTAAAGCAGCGTCTGGAGGAGAGGAAGTGCTATGGACAGGAGAATGAACTTGAACGGACCAGGAGATATTTTCCACAAAACTCTCAGCGCCGTCTCCAACAAAAAGATGGACTCCTTCAGGTCGGCGGCTGGTGTTGACCTGCCGGGGTCCAGGGACCACCAGTCACCCATCAGCTGTTTCGACCAGACTGACTCGGACCCGATTCAACCCGGTGGACTGGCTGGAGGTCGAGGGGGACCGCTGGGACTGCCTACCGGATCTTTGTGCGTCAAATTCGGAGAGAGCAGCAACAGGACTTCGGCGGCAGAGAGCAGTGGCGGGGAGCAGAGCCCGGACGATGACAGCGACGGCAGATGTGAGATGGTCCTCCTGGCCGACGGGAGAACTGTGGCCGCCGGTAAACCGGAGGGAGGTAAGAAAAACAAAGAGCAGAAAACACTCAGACTAAACATCAATGCGCGGGAGAGACGGAGGATGCATGACCTGAACGACGCGCTGGATGAGTTGCGCTCTGTCATCCCGTATGCGCACAGCCCCTCCGTCCGGAAACTCTCCAAAATCGCCACTTTGCTGCTCGCCAAAAACTACATCCTCATGCAGGCGCAGGCTCTGGAGGAGATGAGGAGGCTGGTGGCCTATCTGAACCAGGGCCAGGCCATCTCAGCGGCGTCCATACCCGCCACCACGGCCCTTGCTGCTCCGGGTCTACCAGGTCTGAGTGCGGGGATAAGTGCGTACGACCAGCCGCCTGTGTACCCCTTCGCCACCGGATTGGCCGGGTCATCCTGCCCCGATAAATGTGTCCTTTTCAACAACGTCACCTCGAGCCTGTTTAAACAATGCACTGACAAGCCTTAGCTGAATCATAACAACGAGCCAGTACCAGAGACTCAGAGAAGCACATGCGAGAGCGAAAAACACTTTTTAAAACAAACGGCGACTTTGGAGAGAAGAGGTTCGAAGTCAGTGTAGACCGAGAAAAGTGAATCCGATGATGAGTACATTTATAACATTTACAAATGCATTGGAAGAAGCGCTTTTTGTTAAGACAACGCTTGATTGTGTATATATAAAGCATCCTTTAAGTGCTGGTATGAATGAAAGTGAAAAACCAAACAGAAATGTATGAGTGTCTCGCAAGTGGTGATGGATTGACAGTTGTTTACCACTGCGCAAATATGGACCCTATGTGAAAAGTTGTGACCTGACAAAAACATGCGACCATTTCACTTGAATAGATGGAACAACTTAAGACATTAGTTAATATAAGAAACCACAACCTTGCTGCTTTACTTACTTTATTTATAACTTAAGAAGGTGTTTTCTTATTGGTGGTTATTTGGTGATCTTTTGAGAATGTGTTGAGCAACTAAGAGTCTGTGGGAAAGCAAAATGAACTAAAATGAATACGAAATTAGTTGTTTTAATCTCTCAATACAGAGTTTATAGTCATTTATATATTTTTGTTGTATCAAACACTTGTGCTACATTGGCAGTTTCCTTGGCACTGTAATATAATTACATTTGAGTCTCTAAAAACCTGTATATTCAGTTCATGTTCTTTTCAATTTGTCATTTTTTATTTATTGATTTGATACATTTTATTTGCGTGGTGGTACTGTATTCTGCATTAGCGACGTGTCTAATTTGCGTCATTTCTTACACACTCATGCAATAAGGCCGAGGTCTTGAGGGATCAGGAGCGCTTTCAGGTCAAGCAGTGGATTATTGTAAATACATTAGTTATTATAAGAATAAAGAGGGCCATTTGTATGTGTTGATGTGTTGGAAAGCTTTATTAAAATATTTTGAACAAAACGAAAACCTTCGTCTGGTCGTCTGATGAAATCACTGAAACTGAAGTAATTTAAGAAAACGAAGCCGGGACTGAAATATATTTTTCAGAGAAAGGCCACTTTGTCTCATTTATCTTCAAAAAATCTGAACGTGGGATAAGGAAATAATTAAAAATATCTGAAGAAATGGGATTGTGCACCTAATTATCAACTATAAATATTCTAACATTATAATTCTCTATTCATGGCCCATAGCCTAAATAACAGTTCAATTTCTTCTTTTCTCAGGTCATGTTTTACTAAAACCATAAAGTGCTTGTTGATCTTCGGAAAGTCGCCACATGCCAAGCATGTTGTAAAAATAATAATGAGTTGATCATTTTATGCTCCATCACAAACGGTAACTTTTCTGGACCTTGAGATGTAAAGTCACACGAAGCCTTGGGAGCAAAGGCCAGACGTGGTGGGCAACGTCGCCCCGCGGCTAGAAGGGTATGTCTGTTTGTATTACACCACAAAGCTCGGCCAGGCTTAATTATTATTATTAAAACAATTTCCATGACGCTGTCTAATAATTTGTTAATTCGACAACAACTGTGTATGAAAACTGTCGACTGTAATACCTACATTCGTTTAATGAAACACATCGTTAAGGCAATTAGACCTCCAGAATGTGATTAAGGAACGTAATTACGACACTGTTCATTGCAGTAATTGGGTGTCTTTAATCACGACGTAGCACAGTGATCAGCGGCACTGCCGTTGGTGTGTTTTGTCCTGTATTGTCCTGCTTCTCTTGTCCATCAGCAGGACTGAGATTAAAAGACAGGGCCAAAGGGCAACCCCGGAAAATTGTATTCAACTGAAGCAATTGTGTATTATGCTAGAAATCACACATTTAATCCAATTCATGTAGGATATACCACAATAGGAAGTGGGCAAAGAGGATATCTAGGAAATTGGATAAATCATCTGATCTACATTTTTTAAGCCTTCAACTTTTCTCTCTGTTGCAAATTATTGCGACAACAACAGGCTATTTGATACTGTGATGTTTCACAGCATCAGTAGATCTATTAAACCTTTTTTTGATTAACTAAAATACATTTGGGAATTAAAACAAAAGCAAATGACAACAAAAAAATGTACACAAATTATAATTATTGACAAAATAATGGTAATTCAAGATAATATATAAGAACAAATTGTTTTATATATTTTTTAATATTTGGTACTATAGCTTTTATTTTATAAAGTATTCTATGAAGTATCAAAATCATGTTTTGTTTATATCCATATTGAATAGCTGAGCCACTTAGTTGGGTCTTCTAAGTAAAAGTGAACTATTTGATGGCAGTAGTTGTGAAAGCAGCGTTTCAGCACCATGGATAGCACCACTCTTCATTTGAGACGTTGTCAGTGGGGCTCGCCGAAGACAACTGCTTTAGAAGCAGATAAACATGGGTATATTGACACAGCTCTGTCAAAGACCCTTTCGTCAGTTAACTATGGGATAAGTCTACTCTCGCTGGCCAATAGACAGAGAACTAAACTATTTATCTGGTAAGCCTATAAGGCTGTCTATAATAATGGAAAACAATTACTTGCAATATATTTTGATTAATCTTTGAAATAAACAATTCAATAGAATTATAAAATACATGATAGTATTTTTAATTTAAATATATTTCACATAAATTCGAAATAACCTAAACATGTATTGTTTCTAAAGCAGAAACATGGATTTAGCAAATAAATGACAGTGAAATATAGCCCAGTATGCCTCTATGTACATGTTGTCCATTTAAATAATTTACATCTGATACAAGAAGCTCAGAGAACTGAGGGTATTACACACTGGCAGTGTGTCTCACCGTAGAATATTCTAGATTATAATACAACAAAAAACCAAACACACGTTTATAAGCAGTGTTTCCTTCAAGTGAGAGCTGATATCATACAAAGTCTTGTACATTTGCCATCACTATTCTAAGGATCTGAATATCCATCTGACATGGTGTATTCTACCTAGTTCACGGCTTTGTCATATTCCTGTGCCAGTTTCCAATCTAGAGCCCAGTGTGTGTATGTGAGCCATTTAGACAACAGGGTCATTACACTGTCCTATCTAATCCCATCAAGAGCATAAACGGTTTGAATCACCACACAATGAACCTTAATCAGGAGGGGAAATAATCAGGCACACATCAAGAATGGCTCTGGCATAGAAATACTGTCAGCAATTACTGCTAGAAATCAACTAGTTTCAGGAGCTGACACACAAGACTGGATTGTTTCAGCTTTCAGCACTTTTTCCAGTAGTAAAATAACTGCGGTGCACATTTTTACACCCACCATAGCAATGACAGACAGCTGATTGGGCTATTGGAAACCGAGACTTCACAAAAACATTAATTATGCAATATGCATTAATGCATAAACGACTGGAGAATTTAAACCATACTAATACTCACATTAGCCCAATAGACCCTCTTCCCCTGGGGAGAGAAAGAGCCATGTGTGTGAAGAAGAACCAGAACATTATCAAAAGGAAACAGGAAGAAGGCACCTATGGTTCAAAGCAGCTCAACTGAAAACATTATTCAGTATGTGATGACTTCTACAGTGGTAAACTGTGTGAGGTAGCTTGATATCATTATCATTGTGTTTGATCTGTTATCTTATTCTGAGTCTTTTGTTGTTTTCACTGATTCAGACATTCAAGTTTGTTTAGGAGGGAGTGGAGGAGAGTTTGACTGTAATGTTTTCCCCCCATCGCATCAGTTAATTCTGTAGAAGTCATAGCGATAGATGAGTGTAGCTGGGGTGTACTGTCTGAGCCAACACAAGGGCAGATTCCCAAACTCTGAACAGTACATTTATGGTTCTCTGGCTCCTGTATGGCAGGACAGTGGTAAACTATGAGAAATACAGGTAGGTATCTGACTGTACCACCAGTGCTCAGTAGCCAGCAGGCTAACAGTAGCCAATAGCCAGTTTATGGCTAGACTCAGAGGTCATGAATAAAAGGGGAAAGATAAAAATCCCCTTTTCATAAACCATCAAATATTCAATTGACCATATCTAGTGCCACCAGGGTACCTATTCATAACATTAATGTGATGTATGCTAAGGATGATAAACATAAAATACACATAAGCGCAGTGAATACAACATATCAGTAACAGGCAAAAACTCTGGGAATTGAATGACCCACATCATGTCATAAAGGGGGAGTGAAGATACATGTCCTGCATTGGGCTCAGCCACCCAATATCAACTGCTGGGCTGTACAGATGTAGGATCTTCATTTGATCAGTCTTTTGTTGCTGAGAATTTTCTTGCCAGCAGGAAATGCAACCTTGTAGTGTATTTGAGGTGTAAAAAGGCTTCTAAAGTCTGTAATTTCCACTTTGACATTTCTGGCTTGATTTCCCGAACTTAAAATTTATCAACCCCTACACAAATGTCCATTAATTATAATTCACATAATAATTGACATTTCCTGTTGCTGCAGGATTATTTTCCTGCTTTAGCAAACAGGCTCACATTAAGATCCTACATCTGTAACTCCCTTTGGTCAGGCACAAGCTACCAATGTGTCATGTAGGTAACCTAGGCATGCAGACTACACTGTTCAATGCAGATCTATGGAATACTGAAAAAGGGGCAGTACTGAGACTAGGACTGGGGAGCTTATCGAAACAAATTAGAAAGTAAACACAGCAAGTGAGATCAGATTAGGATTATGTTAATATACACAGTAGGAATAGTTCATGTATGCTTATCCTAAGTCTCTGTTTTGCAATTGGAATGTGTTTTGCTCATTTGAAGGCAGACTCTGGTCACATGGAGGATGTTATATGGCCTAGGAAAACTCTACCCCCCGAAAAAGTCATTACAGTGTCCAGAAATGGACTGCTGGCTGTGTGGTTTCTCTGACTGAGTAAGAACTCATATAGAGTATGAGATGAATAAGTAACACAATCATTATTCTACTGTCCATTGCTTTTTACATACATTATTTATTATCAATATGTCTACATGTTTACACACATCAGTTACACATACAGTATTTATCTAATATTAACAATCAGTGATGCAGACATTTATTCATATATTTGTTGTATGTGCTTGTCTTTAGAGTGATTGTAAAGAGGATGTTTGAGTGTTAGCCTTGAGGTCAGGTGAACATATGGCCCTATGTTTGTCCCTGACTGGTTGACTGACTGGCTGGCTGACTGGCTGGCTGGCTGACTAAGTGGCTGGCTGACTGGATAACTGAATGACTGACTGACTAACTGACTGGTTGACTGGCTGACTGGCTGACAGGCTGACTGATAGACTGACTGGCTGACTGGATGACTGGATGACTGTGTCCTATACGTGACCTAGTAGTGTGAATATTATCTCATCTGAAATATGTAATTATACAGTAACATCCAGAAACCTTCTCTCTCCCCTCAATATTAATCAGATTAAGCCCTATTCAGCGTAATCTCCCAATCCCAGTTCAACGGTGGCGCTTTCCTTTGTGCTGTAATCTGATGTCCTTTTATTCCCCTGGGATTACAAGGCACCATCCGGCAGACACAGCAGTAATTTGTGGTGTTGTTAGAGTTGGGATTGGCAGAAGTTGTTTGGTTATTTGGTTGTTCAGTGGTTTACTCCACTGAACCAATTCAACGTGAGGACAGGAGGACAAAGCCATGAGAACAAGGTTGATGGTCCTGATTAAAGGAGAAACATGTCCTATTTTTGCATTGAGATTTCAGAAAAATATTGGATTAAATGTCCTTGTGCTCATAGACTGTCCCTGTGAAGCCAGGGAACTAGACCAGATGACCAATACTCTAGGAAAAGCTTTGAGGGTTTATCACAAATTGTTGTAAACAATTGTATCTTGAATTATAAAACTGTCAAAAAAAACATAGCCTATTTCACAATGAATTGTGTAAGCATAATAATAACTTTGGATCCAGAAATATGCAAAAATATATCTATGTGTGTAATAACTTAGCTACCTCATCAGTATGCGTGTGGTGACCTTCCCTGGGTTTCTCAGAGCTGTGGCCGGGTGGGATTAATCTCCTCTCGGTGATATTCATTAACCAGGGCTTCCACATTACACTAAAGACATGAAGATGACACAATTACCATGCAAGTCACTCACCACGCGCTCATCATCATCATCATGATCACACACTGCTACTGCTCATCATGTGACCATAGAGGGAAAAGACCAATGGAGAGGCCAGACTGAGGGACAGACCAATCTATGACAGAAGGACAGCCTTTAGGAGACTCCTGCTTTGGGTAGTTTTAATTGTGAATATTTACACATCAATCTGATCCGTTTTGCATGTTTACATATTTGCCCAAACATTTGACCTTTACCTGATTTTATTGTCTATTTTTAATCACAATCTGATCTAAAGATTAGGATTATAGGTCAAAAGCATGGCAGAGGTTGTCTTTGTTATTGTAAATACAAACATCAAAACATAGAACTAAAGGAATTGTTTTCAAATCCATGGGGGGGGGGACCTAAATAGATTTGTATGTTATTTAAATATTTTATTTATACATTTTCAGTTTTACAAACAGACAGATAACAACAGCCAACAAAACCTAAATAGTTTTCAAGCTTTTTCAAATGCTGACAGCTAAACTTTCAGTCTAATATCTAATATTAGAACCTCTTAAAAATGGATTTGCCTTCAGGAGAAACACAAGCAAAGGAGACAGAACAGGAGTAATCTGTGAACAAAGCCAGAGAAGCCTTTCAAAACCAATATCCAAACACTAGAACACACCCAGGTGTTCTGTTCACTGTAATACATCGTGTGTTTAATATCCATTACTAGATGGAATATGAATGTTCTGTGTGTGTGTGTGTTTTTGTGTGTGAGGTTCCTAAAAGGCGAGAATGTCGTGCATGGTGGATGTGGATCCGAGGCCAGGCCAAGCATAACGAGCGCTGCCCTGTGTCCTTGGCTTCTCCACAGACTTCACCTAACACTGCTCACACTCCCTGCACAACCCATTTTATGGCTAATTTCCGGCAATTTATCCTGGCAGTTTCAGAAGAGATTCCTGCGGGAATAATGTGCATAATTTGCATAAATCAGCCTGATAGAATGCATATCAGCGTGTAGCGGCCTGTCCGACGCCGAAGCGTTTACTTTGTAATCAAAACTGACTCTCTTCCACCTGCAGACACACCAGGGCCATGAGATGAGGCCCCGGGTTTAGGAACGTAATTACAATGGAGTCAAACACACACACACACACACACACAATACACACAGACAGACAGACAGACAGACAGACAGACAGACAGACAGACAGACAGACAGACAGACAGACAGACAGACAGACAGACAGACAGACAGACAGACAGACAGACAGACAGACAGACAGACAGACAGACAGACAGACAGACAGACAGACAGACAGACAGACAGACAGACAGACAGACAGACAGACAGACATTCTCTACTGCTCCTCTGTATTTCGGCTGATCTTTACAGTCCTCGGCTGATGTCTTGGCTGATCTTTACAGTCCTCGGCCGATGTCTTGGCTGGTTGTGCTCTGTGTCCTGAAGCTATGTGTTCTGTCCTACCATATGGACTGTACTGTGGTGTAACAGGGTGAGCTCTCTAACAGTGACAGAGCAATAGCAGTAACAGTGTGTCTGTTGGCCTGCTGAACCTCGCTGTGTCTGGTTGAGGAGAAGAAACTGTGGTCAGCCTGCTGTTATCTAATGTGACGGACAGTAAGACTTTACATATTCTACTGGACTGCCTTCGTTACTATAATCACACAGTCAAATCACAGATAGAACAATGAGACAGATATTTCACTGGATGTATAAATATGAAGCATCCGGTTGGCTTTTCCACTCACTACCAAATATGGTAGTGAGAGGAAGCCCACTGGCAGGCAGTGGGAGAAGATGGAACGAGATGGAAATATGCAGATGCATGCTAGAACGCGCCAATAGGATATTGCTAGCGCGTGCATGGCTCTGCCTACCTCCTTGCTTGTTCTGTCCACTATGACTCATTTGTTCCCATTGGAAATGACAGGCGGTGGTCTATCTTGGTTCAGTTAAAAATCTTTGTTCAAATCGTCTTTGTTGGAGAGGAAGAAAAGAAGAAAGAGGGGGAATCAAAAGATAACCAGGAAGAAGCACTACGGGACAACCCATTCCCATTGGTCCTCTACTGTTGACTTGATGAGACCCTATCTCAGATGACAATTGTGTGTGTGTGTGTGTTTGTGTGCGTGTGTGCTTATGCCTGTATGTGTGTGTGACAGTGGTCCGCTATGCGGACGTTAATCACAGTAATGCAGGCAGGAGAAGCAGCGGCTCACTGATGGAGCGCTAAATGACATGCCTGCCCTCACCCACCATAACCAGCCCATCTGAGGGGGTTCATCCACCGAGACCAGCCCCTGTCTGGGGAGAGGAGATGGAAGAGAGGGGGTGGGGGTATGAGGGTGTGGAGGTTCAGGCTGGTGCTGAGGCGCCATCCAGACAATAATTACTGGATGACTGCGGTCACATTAGGGTTCAGTCAAAGCAGATTAATTTAGACTGATAGCATTGCTGCCCT
This sequence comes from Salvelinus alpinus, assembly GCF_045679555.1. Classification (NCBI taxonomy): domain Eukaryota; kingdom Metazoa; phylum Chordata; class Actinopteri; order Salmoniformes; family Salmonidae; genus Salvelinus; species Salvelinus alpinus. The sequence continues at coordinate 19,492,130 of NC_092095.1, forward strand.
CCTAAATGCAGATTTTCTTAATAAGAGTGAAATTGTGTCTCTGATGGGGTAAAGAGCTGAGAGGTTTCCTATATGGGGCGCTTCAGTGTGTGCATGTGGGCGGACGTGTCTGCATGTGTGTGTGTGTGTGTTTGTGAGAGATGTGACATGAGTGTGTGTGGCGTGTGAGGTCCTCCAGTAGTTACCCAGAGACAGAGTGAATTACCCAGAGCAGAGGAAACAGCATCTGTTTGTGTGCTTGTGCCGAGCAAACAAGGCAATTTAGAACACACAAAGGGAGCAGCTAATAAACACAACCTTATTCCCCGTCTCACACGCCTGGGTCTGAATATTCAACCACCAACACAGGGGAAGATGCTCTGCCTGTGTGTATGGGGGTGGGGACTGACTGAGTGAGTATTTGTGTGTGTGTGTGTGTGTTTGTGTGTGTGTGCATATGTATGTAAATCATTCATCATCACACGCTGAGAGGCGTGCCAGAGATCCCTGGGTAGAGCAAGTGTGCGGCCAGTCACACACTGTCTTTGTCGGTAACACCATGGCAACACCGACATGAAGACCCATGGTTCTAGGTGTTCAACTGAGGGACACAATGTAATGGAAGATATTCAAGGGGCTATGAACTGTATCTTACAACATTATTTCTGATGTTGGACACTATATAACCCTGAAGATCTGGATCCCGACATGCCTCATGGGCAGTTGGACTAAATGTGTTCTAATGAGGCCTACAGCGTGGCTCGCCAGTCGCCACCACCACCATCCATGTGACAAGCAGCCAAAGTGACACCCGATAAGGTTATGTGCCATTCTGAGCACAAAATGGCTGCCATGCACCAAGGCTAACTCTTCACTTCATATCACAACCCAACACAGACCAGGACAGTATATTGGTGAGTGCTCATGTACTTCCAGGTCAGGAATAAAAGAGAGAGACAAAATAAGTGCAAAAGAGGAGATTAATCCCAGTTATTACATTGATTAGATTTCCAGAGAGCTAATTAACAGATGTTAGGACACGGGCCCTGCCAAGGATCAGTGGGCGCTAATGAGGACCAATCGGCTTCAGCGCTGTAATTTCACCACTAATGAGAGTGGTTTAAATGTAAAGTTTGAAGGGAGGAAAGTGGGGGAGGAGGAATGGAGAGAGGGATGGAGAGAAGGATGGTGGGATGGAGGGGGTTAGTGGAGAAACTCCGGAGTGCCCTTGTCTTCTAGTAGTTCTCATTAGTACCATTAACAGTCATGTTTTACAACCTCAGCAAAAAGGAGAATTCAATTATCCTAAAGTTTTTTTTTGCACAATAAAAACATTTTATTATTAGTCAATTAACAGGACTGTTTAATGTCTGAAGGTCACACTGCCCCTTGTCTTGTGTTACGATAAGCACTTCCAGGAGTAACGGGGACAGTATCTTTTAATGGATGATCAGTGCTCTCTCTCTCTCCCCCTCCCCCTCATGTTAATTCCTCCATCTCTTAGCCTAGCTGTGTGTAGAGTGACCTGAGCTGGTTTGTGATTCCCTCCCAGACGTGATGTCATGAATCAACCGCTTCCTGATGCTGTTGTTGTTCCCTGGAATGGAGGAACATAAGAACTCTGGTCACTGTGGAGAGAGTCTGGAGGAACATAAGAACTCTGGTCACTGTGGAGAGAGTCTGGAGGAACATAAGGACTCTGGTCACTGTGGAGAGAGTCTGGAGGAACATAAGAACTCTGGTCACTGTGGAGAGAGTCTGGAGGAACATAAGAACTCTGGTCACTGTGGAGAGAGTCTGGAGGAACATAAGAACTCTGGTCACTGTGGAGAGAGTCTGGAGGAACATAAGGACTCTGGTCACTGTGGAGAGAGTCTGGAGGAACATAAGAACTCTGGTCACTGTGGAGAGAGTCTGGAGGAACATAAGAACTCTGGTCACTGTGGAGAGAGTCTGGAGGAACATAAGGACTCTGGTCACTGTGGAGAGAGTCTGGAGGAACATAAGAACTCTGGTCACTGTGGAGAGAGTCTGGAGGAACATAAGAACTCTGGTCACTGTGGAGAGAGTCTGCAGGAACATAAGAACTCTGGTCACTGTGGAGAGAGTCTAGAGGAACATAAAAACTCTGGTCACTGTGGAGAGAGTCTAGAGGAACATAAAAACTCTGGTCACTGTGGAGAGAGTCTGGAGGAACATAAGGACTCTGGTCACTGTGGAGAGAGTCTGGAGGAACATACGGACTCAGGTCACTGTGGAGAGAGTCTAGAGGAACATAAGAACTCTGGTCACTGTGGAGGGAGTCTGGAGGAACATAAGAACTCTGGTCACTGTGGAGAGAGTCTAGAGGAACATAAGAACTCTGGTCACTGTGGAGAGAGTCTAGAGGAACATAATGGTCCCGTGTGGCTCAGTTGGTAGAGCATGGCGCTTGCAACGCCAGGGTTGTGGGTTCATTCCCCACGGGGGGACCAGGATGAATATGTATGAACTTTCCAATTTGTAAGTCGCTCTGGGTAAGAGCGTCTGCTAAATGACTTAAATGTAAATGTAAATAATAACTCTGGTCACTGTGGAGGGATTCTGGAGGAACATAAGAACTCTGGTCACTGTGGAGGGAATCTGGGAGAGGGTACTGTGGTTAAAGTGGAGGGAGTCTGGGAGAGGGTACTGTGGTTAAAGTGGAGGGAGTCTGGAAGAGGGTACTGTGGTTAAAGTGGAGGGAGTCTGGGAGAGGGTACTGTGGTTAAAGTGGAGGGAGTCTGGGAGAGGGTACTGTGGTTAAAGTGGAGGGAGTCTGGAAGAGGGTACTGTGGTTAAAGTGGAGGGAGTCTGGGAGAGGGTACTGTGGTTAAAGAGGAGGGAGTCTGGAAGAGGGTACTGTGGTTAAAGTGGAGGGAGTCTGGGAGAGGGTACTGTGGTTAAAGTGGAGGGAGTCTGGAAGAGGGTACTGTGGTTAAAGTGGAGGGAGTCTGGGAGAAGGTATTGTGTTTAAAGAACTCTTTAGTTCTAATGTCCTGATTCTGTCGTTTGTCTTTATGGAGAAAAACCAACTAAAGGAATATTACTATAGAAGCAGTTTGAGAGATTCCGAAGAGTAGCTGGTGCGACAATGCAGAATAAGTGGCATATTAGCCCCTACAAGTTAAAAGAGCCAGTACTCCAGTACTACCAGACCCTGAACAAGTGATAATTGATAATATAGGACATTTAAAAGGAAGAATCAATCTGTTGCAAATGGGATGAGAGAGGGGGGGAGACAGAGAGAGAAAGAAAGAGAGAGGGAGCGAAAGAGAGAGAGCGAGAGAGACATGGAGGGAGAGAGAGAGAAAGACATGGAGGGAGAGAGAGAGAGACATGGAGGGAGAGAGAGAGAGATATGGAGGGAGAGAGAGAGAGACATGGAGGGAGAGAGAGAGAGACATGGAGGGAGAGAGAGAGACATGGAGGGAGAGAGAGACATGGAGAGGGAGAGAGAAAGACATGGAGGGAGAGAGAGAGAGACATGGAGGGAGAGAGAGAGAGACATGGAGGGAGAGAGAGAGACAGAGGGAGAGAGAGAGAGAGACATGGAGGGAGAGAGAGAGAGACATGGAGGGAGAGAGAGAGAGACATGGAGGGAGAGAGAAAGAGACATGGAGGGAGAGAGAGAGACATGGAGGGAGAGAGAGAGAGACATGGAGGGAGAGAGAGAGAGACATGGAGGGAGAGAGAGACATTGAGGGGGAGAGAGAAAGACATGGAGGGAGAGAGAGAGAGACATGGAGGGAGAGAGAGAGAGAGACATGGAGGGAGAGAGAGAGACATTGAGGGAGAGAGAGAGACAGAGGGAGAGAGAGAGAGAGACATGGAGGGAGAGAGAGAGACAGAGACAGAGGGAGAGTAATAATAGAAACCAGAAGGTAAAAAAGTGAAGCACCATTAAAGAGGTGGTTGTTATTTATTCATCTGATGATAGTTATTAGAGATTGAGTCTACTTGAGAGGTACGTCCCATTCACTTACTGATGAGGCGTGTTTATCATTAGAATCAATGATAAACAGCACCTCATTAGAATCAACGAATCTATCACAAGTAATGAGTTGGGTTGGAAACAAACTCTAGTAAATAGTCAAGGAGAATGAATGCCTTCTAATGGATTACTGGTGTTGATGATTAGACTGCTGTTGAACATTAATGTAGAGACAACCAGATGATGACATGATCAGTGTGGGAATTAACATCCTTATTGTCTATTTATTTTAATTTAAGGAGATTAAATCTGTGGTTGGTTTAACTTCATAAATTCAGAAATATAAATGAAATGTTTCCATGCATGCCCACATGAAAATAATTCTGTCAACTGTGCTCTCCAGGCTGTATAATGGATAAACTCACATTCAAACCGGCTTTTTAACACCAACAATGGTCCATATCCAGTCCCACTCTCAGCCACTCTACTGGTCAGAGCCTCGGTGAGCATGTGTGTCTGTCAGCTCCTTGGTTGTCATATGACACATGTGCTAGGTACCGACAGTGAGATATTTGTTTAACCGAGCCTAAGACCAACCATCCCACCGGCCTTATGATGCAGAAAAAGATGGCTGAAATTACAATGCGGATATAACTACGGTCATAGGCAATAAAACCATGTCATTTACCCCCCCCCCCCCCCCCCCAGGCATGGCCCCCATTAAGCCAATTTATCACCCTGTAAGAAGGCCATGACGGCAGATTCAGTTTACCTGTCATCTCCTTCTCAGACTGACTGACAATACACAGCGGATGGTCTGGTCCAAGCCTGTCTGGTAACGGACCTCTCCAGATATCTTGAACAATGGCCATGATGAAAGTGATCAGAGCGAACGCTGAGGTCATTAGAGAAACGACATGATAGAGACGTGAGACGCAAAACACAAAGCAACAACAGCCCGACGTAGAAATATCTATATTGACACTCATTGAAGTATTGAAGTCCAAAATGTCAGACATCAAGATTAAAAACGATGACAGGCAATGACAAAGCCTACAGTAAAGTGAAATTTGAATATGAAAAAAAAAACAGAACATTAACATAGTGGCGCTGGACTATCTTGTCAGGTGTTTTGAGGCGGTTGTTGGATGTGTCACATTTCTAATGACCTTCCTGGAGAGAGACATCCACATTTGCATTTTGGGTCCCTGCTCCTTGTAATGAAAAAGGTAGAGGGGTGCATAATTCACTGGGTCTGTCAAAGCCACTCACGCCCCCTTACACACAGCTCAGAAACGTCACCCCTTCCCTCCCTCTCTTCATGACCGGCCTTTAGAGCTCTTCTTCGCTCCCTCCATCCAATGTAATCAAATACAACGTCTCCTTCGAAAGTTCCTCAGAGCGCATGCTCCTGTGCAATATAGACAGGGTAGATTTATGTAATCGGGAGCTTGTTAGGGAGATTTCTCAGGCCTATTGACAGTGACGCGCGGTACAGTCGGGCTGATATGACGTGTGGACGGGGGATTCTGCTGCACCACCACACAGAAGCAATTAGAGGTCTATATTCCCAGACAGGTCAGGACTCTGATCTATGGTGGAGGGCCGACGTGCGCTTTAGTGTCTTTATTAAGATGACATGGATGTCGTGAACACCGTCTTAGAATGACAATCACGCGTCGTCATGGAGAATGGGGGACGGCAATCAGTGAGATCACTTTCCGGCTACGAGTCCTGTGTTGACAATCCACGTGCAGCTGAGTGTGTTTTCCAAATGAACTGGTTTTGGAAATGAGTAATTGCGAAACAAAGGCGGACTGAAGTGACAGTGCTTGTGAGATGATAGACGGATGTAGCTGGCTGGAGAGATGTCAAAATGAGACAGGAGTTTTTACACAGGGAGAAGCCCCATTCAATGATACCACTTGGAGACAGTGTTCTGGTGGCTGCAGAGGCAAGGTTGTTAATTAGACATGATTCTGTTGCAGTTCGACAAGCTCCATTTAAACACACATCATTTCCTCCCTGGCATTACATGGATACACTCTGGCTACTGTAATTAGTTCAGTCTGTTCATTAGTCTAATTAGCCATTATGGTTTTCAAGTGTTGTTAAACGTTATGTTAAATGTTTCAGCCATGTAATGTGCCACTAATGCAATGTTTTTAAAAGGTCTTCCTTCTCCTGCGAATGGAAAGCTGATTTTGCAACACGTAAAAACTTTCAAAGCATTACTTATCACAAATAGCCTTAATACCACCCCTTGTGTCAATGGGCATCACCGTTTAAAGGTTACTTTCTACACCCTCTCAAGGTGTGGATAAAGAGCATTACGCACACAGGCAGGCAGGCACACACTCATGTGTTACACTTCTCGGACTGAGAAGTGGTCATCAGATAATAGCCTTGAATTAACACGGTGGAATTAAGAGATGGAGAAAAGTTAGTTGTGTTCAGCATCAGGTATTCTCTGAGATGTATAAAAATATAGTTTTCTTTTGTTAATCTTTTCTTTACATTTTTCTCTGTTTGTTGTCAAAATCAATTACAATTGCATTGTAGTGGTAAGTCTTTTCTCATTCCAATTTAAAGGTGCAAAATGTAACTTTTTGGGCGACCCGACCAAATTCACAGAGAAATGTGTTTTATAGATCTATCGTTCTCATTGAAAGCAAGTCTAAGAAGAGGTAGATCTGTTCTATGTGTGCTATTTCTATGCTTCCCGTTCTTAAATTTAATTTTTGCGTCTTTTACTTTCGGCTTTGAACACCAGCTTCAAACAGCTGAAAATACATTATTTTACGGAAAATATATTTCACCGCGGTTTAGATGGTACAATGATTCTCTACAGTATACTTGCTTGTTTTGTCACATGAACTGAAATTAGAACTATTAGAATTTTAGCAAACAGGGAATACATCTAAACATTCACATTCAAACATGCACCTACTACCTTTCACTAATAGTCAAATGAATAGTGCATGTAACCTGAGGCTATTCAATCAGTAGTATTTAGCATCTACCAACAAAAGCTATTTGGCATGTAAAACCATCACATTGTACCGTGTAGGGCTACATTATATTATATAGAGCTCACTGTACTAGCAGTGTCAATTCCGATGAAGCTACAAATGACTGGAGGCCTGTGCTAAACAATTCTACAAACATTACATTCTAAACCATCAACATGTGAGCTAACAATAACTGAAACCCATTAGCCTAGAGATGGCTAGCATATAGCTAGTGAATTGATAAATGCTATTTTCTTACAAATAGAAACACTTTCAACACATTCTATTGTCACATTGCATATGTACACTATCGTTCAAAAGTTTGGGGTCAGTTAGAAATGTCCTTGTTTTTGAAAGATTATTATTTTTTATTTTTTTTGTCCATTAAAATAACATCAAATTGATCAGAAATACAGTGTAGACATTGTTAATGTTGTAAATGACTATTGTAGATGGAAACGGCAGATTTTTTATGGAATATCTACATAGGCGTACAGATGCCCATTATCATTAACCATCCCTCCTGTGTTCCAATGGTACGTTGTGTTAGCTAATCCAAGTTTATCATTTTAAAAGGCTAATTGATCAAAAGAAAACCCTTTTGCATTTATGTTAGCACAGCTGAAAACTGTTATGCTGATTAAAGAAGCAATAAAACTGGCCTTCTTTAGACTAGTTGAGTATCTATAGCATCAGAATTTGTGCGTTCGATTACAGGCTCAAAATGGCCAGAAACAAAGGCCTTTCTTCTGGAACTCGTCAGTCTATTCTTGTTCGGAGAAATGAAGGCTATTCCATGCGAGAAATTGTCAAGAAACTGAAGATCTCGTACAACACTGTCTACTACTTCCTTCACAGAACAGAGCTAACTCTCTCTAACCAGAATAGAAAGAGGAGTGGGAGGCCCCGGTGCACAAATGAGCAAGAGGACAAGTACATTAGAGTGTCTAGTTTGAGAAACAGATGCCTCACAAGTCCTCAACTGGCAGCTTCATTAAATAGTACCCGCAAAACACCAGTCTCAACATAAAAAGTGAAGAAGTTCCTCTGTCCAGTGTCTGTGTTCTTTTGCCCATCTGAATCTTTCCTTTTTATTGGCTGAGATATGGCTTTTTCTTTGCAACTCTGCCTAAAAAGCCAGCATCCCGGAGTCGCCTGTTGACGTTGAGACTGGTGTTTGTTTTCCCATCTCCTCTGTGGAGATGGGAGAACATTCCAGGAGGACAACCATCTCTGCAGCCCTCCACCAATCAGGCCTTTATGGTAGAGTGGCCAGACGGAACCCACTCCTCAATAAAAGGCACATGACAGCCCACTTGGAGTTTGCCAAAAGGCACCTAAAGGACTTTCAGAGCATGCGAAACAAGATTCTCTGATCTGATGAAACCAAGATTGAACTCTTTGGCCTGAATGCCAAGCGTCATGGTGATGGCAGCATCATGCTGTGGGGATGTTTTTCAGCGGAAGGGACTGGGAGACTAGTCAGGATCGAGGGAATGAACGGAGCAAACTACAGAGAGATGCTTGATGAAAACCTGCTCCAGAGTGCTCAGGACCACAGACTAGGGCGAAGGTTCATCTTCCAACAGGACAACAACCCTAAGCACACAGTCAAGACAAAAAAATCATACAGGGGATTGCTCCATAAAATAACAAACTAAATAAAACATGACAAATATGACCAAATATATTTGTGTGCATAACACACACACACACACACACACACACACACACACACACACACACACACACACACACACACACACACACACACACACACACACACACACACACACACACACACACACACACACACACACACACACACACACACACACACACACACACACACACACAGCTACCGTTCAGCCGGTGCGGAGGCAGATAAAGTGGTAAACTAGGTGGTCCTTTGCCTCCCAGCTGTGAAGGTGACACAGGGAGGCTACACGCAGAACAATATTAATCACAGGATATTTACTGGCTCAGATCTAATCAACGATGGCCGGATCACAGGCTACATCATACACGGCCCAGGAATTTACACAGCAGAGTTAACCTGTCACAGACCACTGTCCCCTCTCTGTTACCGCCCATAAACACAGGACAGAGAGCACAGCCAGGGATATATACAGCCTGCCGCCGGCCAGAGCCTGACAGGGAAAATAATACACTACATCTGACTGTTTTATTTCCTCTTAAACACTATAAGTAGTAACAGTCAGATGCTCAACACACGCAGGTAGATATAAAACCTTATGGCAGAGGGGAAACACCCATTTATCTCAAGGTGGTTGAGGTAATGGAAAACATAGATGCAGGTGGTGTTTTCTCACAAAGTGACCTAGGAAGAGGGGGCATTATAACATCTTGACCTCTGATGCTTTACAACATGAGCATTGAGATCTGTTTAACACTCAGGAGGACGGCTAGGGAGCAGGTGACTGGACGGCTAGGGAGCAGGTGACTGGACAGCTAGGGAGCAGGTGACTGGACGGCTAGGGAGCAGGTGACTGAACGGCTAGGGAGCAGGTGACTGGACGGCTAGGGAGCAGGTGACTGGACGGCTAGGGAGCAGGTGACTGGACGGCTAGGGAGCAGGTGACTGGACGGCTAGGGAGCAGGTGACTGGACGGCTAGGGAGCAGGTGACTGGACGGCTAGGGAGCAGGTGACTGGACGGCTAGGGAGCAGGTGACTGGACGGCTAGGGAGCAGGTGACTGGACGGCTAGGGAGCAGGTGACTGGACGGCTAGGGAGCAGGTGACTGAATGGCTGGTAGCAGCTGATATGCTGGTAGACTGTTTTTAACAGTTTATATAACAGTTTTCAGGTAGTAGTTATTGGGGATAAATGGAATCTGTATAAGTCTAGGAATATTTTTTACAAAATACTCACTTTCAATAACATTTTGTACTTTATCTCATCTGATGGTTCAAGACATAACCTTTTGTCTGGCCTGGTGACTGTCTCTCAATGTCAGCAGAGGTATTTCATCCAGAACCAGACAGAGAACTGTTGTAGTGTAGCCATGTTTGTCAGGGGGTCAGGTTAAAGTGTGACATTCTCCTTGGTCTCGCCTCTGAAAGGTCACTCCCCAGGGGGTCCTCTGGTTCACACAGGCTGGAAGAAACGGAACGCAAAACACTGTACACACTGACATTCACATTCCCACACACACAGATACAGGGTAGTGATGATGGTGGTTAGACCGGGCTGATGTGACGTTAATCACAAAAACAAAGGAATAACAGTTATCACTTCCATTTGTTTGATTCTTTCTGGTTTGGCGGTCTTCAGTGCTGTGGGGCCCCACTAGGATCAATACAAACACACTCAGAAATCATTTACCATCTTGTCTCCTCCACTATAAACAGTGTCAGTGGATAAATACGTCTCTGGGCTGAGCTCTTAGCCTCCTCAGGCCTACTGGCTCTGTGTCATACAAGGGGGGACTGGATAAATTGTTAGTCTATTAGACGAGAGTGTTTCTGTCATTCTCCCCATCTCCCAGACGAGTCACATGAGGCGTAGGGAGGAAGAGTAATTTCCGTGTCACATCCCTTTAGCCCGACCCCTCACTGACAATTGCCAAGACTCAGGTGTTCTCACAAAAAATTATCACATTTGCCTTTTTAATGGCGTCTCTCTCTGCCAAGAATTCACAATCTTCTTCTCGGTCCCTAAAGTAGGGCCCTGGCAGAGGAGATGAGGATGTGATTTCAGGGAGTGTGTCAATACTTACATCACCCCCCTGGCCTTCGCTCAGATCCTCCTGGTGCTATTGACTCTGTAGCGCTGCCATGGGGGATGGAGGCAGGCCTAGATGACTGACAACAGGCCATCCACTGTAAATAGTAGTAACCTATATATACTGTACTGTCGTAATGTATTCACAGATACAGAGACACATGGAGGGACCAAAAGGTCAGGCGAGGGAGAGGAGGAGTGGATTGGAAGGCCCGTTAAAGCCTGAGTGTGATTATATATTGACTTGTCAAATCTGAAACAGAGAGACTTTCTGGGAGAGGCGGATGAACTTTGAAATTATAACTTTTTGATGCACATTGTCCCATACTGTAGACATTCTGATGTATAATAAAGCAAATATATGAATAAAATATGCATATTCTGGAATAAAAATGTGGGTGCATTTAGTATTTCTAATTATCCTTTCATGATCCAGGAACAACCCTGGGTATAGTTCGATGTTCTTCTTCTTTCAGAGTGCACAGCCATGGTTCCTTCAGACATCATGTGTCAAATACTCAAACAGACTCAGGCTTTCACTTCCTTACAAGCAAAGAGCAATGTAAAAATGACTCGGAAACAAAACACTTCTGCTAAATCCATGTTCTGAGCAGATTCTGTCAAGTTATTTGATTTTTTACAGATTTCATCGCTGAGCTGGGTGGTGTAATTACTTTAAAACACTTTGACATAACATGGAGTGTCCTGAGACCCCAGTGCATCTAAATAATGGATCTGCAGTATGTTCAGAACAGCTGTCTAGTTGCAAGAAGTTTTCTTGAAGGGGCTGGGTCTCGTCAGGCATTCTAACATAGAACCACAACACGGTTGATATTTCACCTGGCTCTCGCCTCCGAGACAATTCGCTAGCCATGACCAATCAAAGGAATTGGAACCCTTTATGTGTCGCTGTGATTCGCAGAGAAGAAGGAGAAGAACAGTGAGTCAGTGGTCCTGTGCTCTCCCCTGCTTACACCTCCTCATATTTAATTCAGAGCTTGTTTATTTCTTTATGATTGCAACATCTGTTTACTCCCACCGGCATCTCCCCCTGTCACCCACCCTGTGTTCAATAATTCCTGTTCTGACCCCTAAGAGCCTCTGACATCAGAGTAGCCACAGACTGCTGCTCCAACTTGACTGTGGAACAGAACAGCAGCAGATTGAAAGCGACAGGAGACAGGTGCCAGGGACAAATTAGCTTGCTGTTTTTTAGAGGAAAATAAAGGAAGTTGTTTTTCAAACTGAACAAAGTCAGACTCCAACAAGGTTATTGTGAAAGGGCTTGTCGATAAGTTAAAACCTTTCATCATCAACAACACCTCATTAAAGAGAACTAGATCACACATGAGGGCGTTAATATCAAGACCCTTTGCAGACACTGACAGTGTTGCTTGCGTCGCCGGGCATCTGTTGACGTTGCCGAGGTGAGATGGGAGTGATATTTTCCCTCATGCTGCCATTGATGTCATCCTCAAATAGGGACAGGGCCTTATAAACAGATGCCAGGCGGCGACCTTTAAGGACAAGGCAAAGAGGCCAGATGTTTAGATGACCCTACGACCTTGGACCAGCTGACTGGGACAGTGATGGAGACAGGGCCTGGCAGCCCACAGTGATCCAGTGGCATCAAACACAGAAGGTGCACGGGGGAAGTTGAGGTTTCCCACTTCTCTTTCTCTCTTACCCCTTCACATTTTAAATAGAGAGGAGGCATGAGAGGAGAGAGAAATAGAGAGATGAGAGAGAGACAGAGAGAGGGCAGAGAGAAACAGATGAGAGAGAGGGCAGAGCGAGAGAGAAAGAGAGAGAGAGAGAGAGAGAGAGAGAGAGAGAGAGAGAGAGAGAGAGAGAGAGAGAGAGAGAGAGAGAGAGAGAGAGAGAGAGAGAGAGAGAGAGAGAGAGAGAGAGAGAGAGAGAGAGAGAGAGAGAGAGAGAGAGAGAGAGAGAGAGAGAGAGAGAGAGAGAGAGAGCTGGACAGCGAGGGAGTGGTGCTGATGGTTGTCACAGATGTTAAATTCAGCACAAAACGCTGCCAGAAGCCATCGCATCAAAGCAAAGTTAGCCGAATGAACAAGAACAACTCCAGGCCCTGCCACTTTGCATCGCGCTCAAACTTCAACAGCTGTTTCTTGAGCGAATGCAGATGCAAAATAATGATAATAATGCCTACTTACAGCTCCTGGTCCGAAGTAAACAAGACGTCTTGACCACACCCAGTAAACAAACCATCTCTGTATCACAACAACAACAACAGCAGCAGCAACAACAACAAAGAGCCAGAGGTTTCCAGCCAGACCCTGATGAAGTAAATGTACACTGTAAAAGACACTGGAAGACGAGAGTACTATCATCAGAGGCTTTAGACTGCAAGGACAGCATTTCAATTCAAAGATCTGCGTGGAGATGTACATAGCCAAGAGTGTGGTCTTCAATCCTATTCACATAGTCCTTATTTTCATCTCTCCAATTTCTAAGCGTTCCCTGACTCAGTCAGTGTATAGATAGCCAAGAAGATGGAATGCCAATGTCATGCTACTACAATACGTCACTATCTAACTAACTGTCTGTCTCTGTCGCCTCAACAGCATTTCTCCTCAAATCAACACTCCCCCCACTTGTCCGTTCTGGCATCTCAAATCCTTAACATTTTGACTGTGTGCATCTTGGCTCCCAGCATCCTCAGTCAGAGAATGTCTTTGTGCCAAGGCTGCAGCCTGTGGCGGTTTCCGTGGTGACAGATGAGTGTGGCGACATGTGTGTGTGGTAACACTGGCCCCAGAGTGGTGTTTGTGTGACCCTGCAGTGGTGTGTGTGTGGCCCTGAAGTGGTGTGTGTGTGTGTGTGTGTGTGTGTGTGTGTGTGTGTGTGTGTGTGTGTGTGTGTGTGTGTGTGTGTGTGTGTGTGTGTGTGTGTGTGTGTGTGTGTGTGTGTGTGTGTGTGTGTGTGTGTGTGTGTGTGTGTGTGTGTGTGTGTGTGTGTGTGTGTGTGTGTGTGTGTGTGTGTGTGTGTGTGTGTGTGTGTGTGTGCGCGCGCGTGCGGCCCTGCAGTGGTGAGTGTGTGGTGACATGAGAGGCCTTGTGAGCTGTGAACTACATTCAGGGCTCAGCTCCCGGGCTGTGGATGCAGGCTACAACAAACACCAGCGGTCAGGCCACCGACACATCAATCTGAGATGCATCAGAGCAGCTGCCCACATCCATACCACACACACTCAGACACTAGCTCGCTCTAGCTCCGAGCTCTGACACAAGATAAGTAGAGAACAGCCCAGAACCTCGGTCAAACCAAACCCTTACAACATGATCTATGGAGTTAGTTACTGTCAACAGGTCCAGAAGGATGATATAATGATCAAATTACACATTATTCTGATGTAATGATCATGTTGAAAAATTGAAACATTGTCCAATAGACTAGGAATTGATCCATTGATCTTCAGTACTATCTCCTGGAGTGATTCTGTAAATTCATCATGCCAGGACAATAAAACAATGTGTCACTGACACCATAATAACTACAGCTACGTCTAAATCTGTCCGCCGTCTCTGTGAGCCTATAGGCATAGGTCAGATCAGCTGTAGAGGGAAGATTGTGTGAACAGCGTCCTGTGACCATCTCTCCACGGGCTAGACCAAGGTGTCTAATCCACTACGCTCTGTGAACACACACCCCACGGGCTAGCACAATACACACAATACCCACGTTACACACATCACACACTACCCCTCCTGGAACATTCTGGATAGAGGGCTGCTAACAGAAGCTGGGTTTAGGAGAGAGTCAGTCAAGTCGGGAGTGGTATGTAGTGTCTGGCCAGGTGCCATTACTGTGGCTTGTGGTCGGTTAGTGAGAGCGGTGAGATTTTTATGGTTGTGTATTTTTTTACAGTTTGTCTCTTTTTCATCGTCCAAAATGTTTAGATGATAGGAGTCTCTGGAAGAGTTCCATTTCACCTTCCTTCCTGTGAAAAATCTGGATCATTTTGGACAATATTTTTTACAAAACTGTGCTGGCCCCCTAGACAGTGGTGGTCAGAGTCAATACGGGATAAATGGTGTCTGGTGCCGACTGTAATAAATGATTTACACACCATATAAATCCTCATCAACTGGCTATATCACATGATATACATACATGTAGTCATAGAAGAAGATGATGGGGATATGGTAATGACATAAATAACCAATAGAATGACCTCAAAATGACCTCATTTTCTTTTCAGACTTTCTATCCTCGACTAAAAAGTGATGCATCATTTTCTTTGTGTTTTTTTCTTCAGATTTGGATATGGAAAAATAATCCACGCGGGTGATACATTTATAGATCATCCGTTTACACGATTGGGCACTTTACCTGAATAAATATAGCCCGGCTGCCCAGAGCTGTGCCTGCTGTCCAGCACTTGTCATATCGGCTGAGTGTCAGCCACGTCACAGGGTGTCGTGGAATGACAGCTCCCAATGTCTGCAGAGATGGAGCCTCGGGTAGGGGGAAAAAAACAGAAGCGATGGAAAAGTCATACTCCTAAAGTATATCAAAGTGACTCCTGTCAGCATTGTGTCAAAGGGAAGAAAAAGGAACTGTTCATTTTTACAGCTCAGACTGACTGGATGTTGGAGGGATTTAAGGGGTTTGAGGGGAGAGAGAGCCTGGTTGTAAATAATGCTGCTGAGTGACAGAGAAAAATGATGACAGTGAAACATCTTGTCAAGCTCAATCAGTTCGATTTATGATCAAGTCATAGTAGAGGATAATGATGAGTAAAGAAGTATCAATACACTTCATACCGGGTGATGGAATTTTGTGAAGGACTGATTTCTCATCATGTGATCGTGACTTTTAAAATATGCAGTTTGTCATTCATGCAACAATGCTCCCTGAATTGACGTCATGTTAAGTGCAACACCTTGAATCCGCTTTTTGGCACATGGTGCAACACCTTGGCAACACATTTACCTCTATCTAATATTACCATGCAGGATTCTGATTCATCAAGAGACGTTGTGGTTCTCACAGATACATGTCAAGCTGGTTACGTGATATTGAATCCTCATGACATCTTCGGCACAGCCAGAAAAGGACTGGCCACCCCTCAGAGCCTGGTTCCTCTCTAGGTTTCTTCCTAGGTTTTGGCCTTTCTAGGGAGTTTTTCCTAGCCACCGTGCTCCTACACCTGCATTGCTTGCTGTTTGGGGTTTTAGGCTGGGTTTCTGTACAGCACTTTGAGATATAAGCTGATGTAAGAAGGGCTTTATAAATATATTTGATTTGATTTTGATTTGATTTGATTTGATGACATGGTAATAACATGTCACAATACCATCAGTATTCTTCATACACAGACACAACTTGGCAGAGAGATGACAAAACATTATGAACAGAAGACAAACGCATGGTCATACTGTTTGAAGTTTCATTTTCAAAATATTTATTTCAGTCACCAACATTATTTAATCCTTTTCAAAACCTTTCCCCTCCTCCACAGCCATTCATACTGAGATGTGAGAAAAAATACAGCAAATTTAATTTAAATCAGAATAAGAAATCCAAACCTAAACTTGAACTCAAAACCACATAGACAGTTATAGTGAGGCAGGCCTTATTCCGTATTACCTAAGAGGTCTGGATAAGTAAGTCAATGCCCCCCCCCCCCCCCTCCCAACACACTGCTATGAGATTCAGCATCCAGCTATGACAAATATTAGAGGCTGTGGGCTAGAAGAATTCCAGGCAACCAGAAGCTGTGTGTTTGTCCCAGGGCCAGAGGCTGACATAGCTGCACTGTGGGCCACACGTGATTTTAGCATGCAGCTGTAGCTAGCTGGTGTAACAGAGCCAGCCATGCATTAGCATTGGCCCTGCAGTGACGAACAGCCTCTCAGGATCCTGTCAGTTGAACTTATCATACACACATGCACACACACACACACATGCACGCGCGCGTGGGCATATGCACACATATATACACACACCCACAAAAACATGCAGGAACACTTATGCAAACACACAAACGCACAGAGTTAGGATGAATGCTCATATACACTCACAAACACATTGCACACATTCACACACATAGGTCTACACACACACACGTTGCAATCCCATTTACATCAGCCTGTGAACAATGTTGATTAATGTGCACTGTCCCTGTAAAAATAAAATCAACTCAACTCAACTCAACTCAATACTACCCATATTCTCAACATATCCTTCTATCTAACCCTACATATGAATTAGTCCTTGGGAAATCTCCACTGACCAAGCACAGTGGTTAGTACAGTAACAGTGAAGGGAATCTCTCTGGGTATGATATTAAAGTCCAGGAAACACCTTCTTCTTATAAAACAGCCAGCCAGTCTGAGTCCCTCTCCCCTCCTTCTCATAAAGCAACCAGGCAGTCTGATCCCCTCTCCCCTCCTTCTCAAAAACAGCCAGCCAGTCTGAGCCCCTCTCCCCTCCTTCTCAAAAAACAGCCAGCCAGTCTGATCCCCTATCCCCTCCTTCTCATAAAACAGCCAGCCAGTCTGAGCCCCTCTCCCCTCCTTCTCAAAAAACAGCCGGCCAGTCTGAGCCCCTCTCCCCTCCTTCTCAAAAAACAGCCAGCCAGTCTGATCCCCTATCCCCTCCTTCTCAAAAACAGCCAGCCAGTCTGAGCCCCTCTCCCCTCCTTCTCAAAAAACAGCCAGCCAGTCTGATCCCCTATCCCCTCCTTCTCATAAAACAGCCAGCCAGTCTGAGCCCCTCTCCCCTCCTTCTCAAAAAACAGCCGGCCAGTCTGAGCCCCTCTCCCCTCCTTCTCATAAAGCAGCCAGCCTGTCTGAGTCCCTCGCCCCTCCTTCACATAGAGCAGCCAGCCAGTCTGAGCCCCTATCCCCTCCTTCTCATAAAACAGCCAGCCTGTCTGAGTCCCTCGCCCCTCCTTCACATAGAGCAGCCAGCCAGTCTGAGCCCCTCTCCCCTCCTTCTCATAAAACAGGCAGCCTGTCTGAGTCCCTCTCCCCTCCTTCTCATAGAGCAGCCAGCCAGTCTGAGCCCCTATCCCCTCCTTCTCATAGAGCAGCCAGCCAGTCTGAGCCCCTCTCCCCTCCTTCTCATAAAACAGCTAGCCAATCTGAGCCCCTCTCCCCTCCTTCTCATAAAGCAGCCAGACAGTCTGAGTCCCTCTCCCCTCCTCATAAAGCAGCCAGCCAGTCTGAGTCCCTCTCCCCTCCTTCTCATAGAGCAGCCAGCCAGTCTGAGCCCCTCTCCCCTCCTTCTCATAGAGCAGCCAGCCAGTCTGAGCCCCTATCCCCTCCTTCTCATAAAACAGCCAGCCAATCTGAGCCCCTCTCCCCTCCTTCTCATAAAACAGCCAGCCAATCTGAGCCCCTCTCCCCTCCTTCTCATAAAGCAGCCAGCCAGTCTGAGCCCCTCTCCCCTCCTCATAGAACAGCCAGCCAATCTGAGTCCCTCTCCCCTCCTTCTCATAGAGCAGCCAGACAGTCTGAGTCCCTCTCCCCTCCTCATAAAGCAGCCAGCCAATCTGAGCCCCTCTCCCCTCCTTCTCATAGAGCAGCCAGCCAGTCTGAGCCCCTATCCCCTCCTTCTCATAAAACAGCCAGCCAATCTGAGCCCCTCTCCCCTCCTTCTCATAGAGCAGCCAGCCAGTCTGAGCCCCTCTCCCCTCCTTCTCATAAAACAGACAGCCAATCTGAGCCCCTCTCCCCTCCTTCTCATAAAGCAGCCAGCCAGTCTGAGCCCCTCTCCCCTCCTTCTCGTAAAACAGGCAGCCAATCTGAGCCCCTCTCCCCTCCTTCTCATAAAGCAGCCAGCCAGTCTGAGTCCCTCTCCCCTCCTCATAAAACAGCCAGCCAGTCTGAGCCCCTATCCCCTCCTTCTCATAAAACAGCCAGCCAATCTGAGCCCCTCTCCCCTCCTTCTCATAAAACAGCCAGCCAGTCTGAGTCCCTCTCCCCTCCTTCTCATAAAACAGCCAGCCAGTCTGAGTCCCCCCCCCCCCCCCTCACACAGAGTGCGGCCTCCATGCAAAGTTCAACAACTGTGAAAAGGGAACTATTAAAGAGGACACACAAAGCGATGACCTTGACTGACAAGTGCTCTCCACCGTGGCCATAAACAGCGGTGGGCCCTGATAAGTGTTCATTGGCGCGGGGAGTAATGACCTATCCGTCAGCGCTGGCCTGGGCTGGGTGAAGTAGTATAAATGGAACATACATAATGTACAGCTATAATACCTGCCGTGCTCATAACCTAATGTATTATCATGATTCTTGGGGGCCCACATTTTTTCCCGTCCTTCCCATTGCAGCTAGCTAAAGCGTGTCTCGTCTGCCGTCGCAGGGTAGGTAAATACCCCCCGGGCCACGATAATTCCATTCTAATCTTTGTTCCATATTATAATTTTCATGGCCAGAAATAGGCAGGGAAGGGAGGCAGTGCTGAGTTTCTATCAAGCGCTAAACAGAACACAGGGCTGTACCTGGGTGGGTTACATGGCTGTGTTAACCCTTTAGAGCCACAGTCAGTTTACGATAAGGATGGAAAAAGCTATAGAAATGTATGGCTGACAGACCGGTTGGTTGCTACTAACAACGTTTTGAGCGGACCACTCCCCTGGTAGAACATGGCCATGCAGATCAGCTCCCTGAGGGTACTAGACAGAGACCCTGGCTCTTCTGTCATGGAAACGCTTACAGTTCTACAGGAAACAATAATAAAAAAAGCTTGTTCTTCTATTTTTCACATTTTTGACAAGGAACGCTAAATCTTCCAGCCATCTGTATCATTTTGACAGATGGCTGTTACGCAATAAACCAAACTGACAACATTAAAAGGCAATCCCACCACTTTTCAACCAAATGGTCATTGTCTCCAGCACAATACCAGTGTCTACATATGTGAAAATTGTGTTTTTCCACATTTTGTAGAAAAAAATATAAAGTAAAAAAGTTCTACCCGATGACATCATCAAAAGGTAAAAGATTTGAAAAACGGTGATTTTCAAATACCATGAGATTCACAGTGACGTGGGGAGCAATAAAGTACACTCCCTCTGGCTAGAAAATCTAAATGATCTTACTTGTAATCCTACCCTGTGATGTCACAGAGAAGCATTTTTTAGGGTCTTCTTGTCTTTTTAACCACAGCTAATAGAAACGCACCGTTTTCACATATGTAATGATATAATGAATATGAGGTTCAAAAGTGGCGGAATTGCCCTTTAAAGGAGCCTGTTATATTGAAAGAACTAGGAAACAATACAGGAAAATGACTCGAAACTGTGATAAAATGATTCAAATAGGAAATAATATCTCTGAACTTTCACTACCAAACACAACATACTGTATGAATCACTGGTGGGAAGTTTTGCTTCAGGCAGTCTGAGCAGTATCGTCAGTCCAACTATGACACAACACACAGTCTGACTGTCTGATCTAGGAGGCCTGAGTCACTCCTCTCTCTGAGTAAAAGAGGGTAACACACTGTAAGCATCAGTACCATGCCTTCCTCCCTGGCTACAAGTAATATATGTCAGTATGACGAAGTCAGAGATCGCCTGAAGACACAGTGTTTTGACTTTGTGTGAGAGGTAAAGGGACTTCAGGTAAGAACCGAGACTAAAAGATTACAGCAGAGATGCTCATGAAAAGTCCTCACCAGTAAGGAGACTTAGAACAATGTCTCCTCACATCACTAGGATCCTGCTTTCAGATGAAGAATGATTTATATGGGCATAGTTGTAAAATTCATTTTTCAATGTAAATACAATTTGCCTACAGTCCATAAACATGAGGTATAAGATAAGCTCAGAGCTGGTAGCTTACCAAACAGAGAGTCAAAATCCCAGTGGAGAGTGTTATCGTGTAACAGCATTAATTAACAGGCCTCTCAGACGCCTCCCACATACATACAGGATCACAATGACTGCCAGTGGCACCAGCCAAAACCAATGGCTCTCTGTCTACTCTAACTCAGTTCAATACAAAGTGTGTGTGTGTGTGTGTGCGTGTGTGTGTGTGTGTGCTTGTGTGCGTGTGTGTGTGTGTGTGTCTGCGCGCGTGTGTGTGTGCGCGTGTGTGAGAGAGAGAGAGCGAGTGTGTATGCTTTTGTGTGTGTGTGTGTGTGTGTGTGTGTGTGTGTGTGTGTGTATGTGTGTGTGTGTGTGTGTGTGTGTGTGTGTGTGTGTGTGTGTGTGTGTGTGTGTGTGTGTGTGTGTGTGTGTGTGTGTGTGTGTGTGTGTGTGTGTGTGTGTGTGTGTGTGTGTGTGTGTGTGTGTGTGTGTGTGTGTGTGTGTGTATGCACCCGTGTTTGCGTGTGCTTGCATACACGCGTCTGTGTGGTATTCCAGGTATCCCCCACAGTGTCTCCGTGCAGCAGAGATGAAGGATGTCTCTCCCTCTGCAGCCCGGGAAGAGACAGACAGTAATCTCTCCCAGTGGAAGTCATATAACATGGCAGGTTAGTGTGTGTGGAAACTGACAGACTGGAGAAGTACTGCTGCCTGCCAGGCAGATACCCAATGCAACGCAGAGACAGTAAACACCTCCTGGGGAAAAGGCTGGTTAGGAAGCTTTATAGACTGTCAGAGGGCACCCAGACCCTTCCTTCCTCAGCCCTCACTCACACACACTGACTGACTGAGGACTGACACACTGACTGAGGACTGACTGACTTGACTGACTGACTGACTGACTGACTGACTGACTGACTGACTGACTGACTGACTGACTGACTGACTGACTGACTTGACTGACTGACTGACTGACTGACTGACTGACTGACTGACTGACTGAGGACTGACTGACTGATTGACTGACTACCTGACTAAAGACTGATAGATGGACTGAAGACTGACAGACTGACTGAAGACTGACACACTGACTGACTGACTGACTGACTGACTGACTGACTTGACTGACTGACTTGACTGACTGACTGACTGACTTGACTGACTGACTGACTGACTGACTGACTGACTGACTTGACTGACTGACTAACTGACTGACTGACTGACTGACTGACTGACTTGACTGACTGACTGACTGACTGACTGACTGACTTGACTGACTAACTGACTAACTGACTGACTGACTACCTGACTAAAGACTGACAGATGGACTGAAGACTGACAGACTGACTAAAGACTGACAGACTGACTGATTGACTGACTACCTGACTAAAGACTGACAGATGGACTGAAGACTGACAGACTGACTAAAGACTGACAGACTGACTGAAGACTGACAGACTGACTGAAGACTGACAGATGGACTGAAGACTGACAGACTGACTAAAGACTGACAGATGGACTGAAGACTGACAGACTGACTGAAGACTGACAGACTGACTGAAGACTGACAGACTCCATCAACATAGCTAAATCAGATCAAAACTGGATCTATGAAGTGTATTGTTTTTATACCGAAAGATTTATCATATTATAATATAACCCATATCTATCATATCTAACCCATATCTAACCCATATCTAACCCATATCTATCATATCTAACCCATATCTATCATATCTAACCCATATCTATCATATCTAACCCATATCTATCATATCTAACCCATATCTAACCCATATCTATCATATCTAAACCATATCTATCATATCTAACCCATATCTAACCCATATCTATCAGATCTAACCCATATCTATCATATATAACCCATATATATATATCATATCTAACCCATATCTATCAGATCTAACCCATATATATCATATCTAACCCATTTCTATTATTTCTAACCCATATCTAACCCATTTATATTATATCTAACCCATATCTAACCCATATCTATTAGATCTAACCCATATCTATCATATCTAACCCATATCTATCTGATCTAACCCATATCTATCATATCTAACCCATATCTATTAGATCTAACCCATATCTAACCCATATACAGTGGGGAGAACAAGTATTTGATACACTGCTGATTTTGCAGGTTTTCCTACTTACAAAGCATGTAGAGGTCTGTAATTTGTATCATAGGTACACTTCAACTGTGAGAGACGGAATCTAAAACAAAAATCCAGAAAATCACATTGTATGATTTTTAAGTAATTAATTTGCATTTTATTGCATGACATAAGTATTTGATACATCAGAAAAGCAGAACTTAATATTTGGTACAGAAACCTTTGTTTGCAATTACAGAGATCATAGGTGTCCTGTAGTTCTTGACCAGGTTTGCACACACTGCAGCAGGGATTTTGGCCCACTCCTCCATACAGACCTTCTCCAGATCCTTCAGGTTTCGGGGCTGTCGCTGGGCAATACGGACTTTCAGCTCCCTCCAAAGATTTTCTATTGGGTTCAGGTCTGGAGACTGGCTAGGCCACTCCAGGACCTTGAGATGCTTCTTACGGAGCCACTCCTTAGTTGCCCTGGCTGTGTGTTTCGGGTCGTTGTCATGCTGGAAGACCCAGCCACGACCCATCTTCAATGCTCTTACTGAGGGAAGGAGGTTGTTGGCCAAGATCTCGCGATACATGGCCCCATTCATCCTCCCCTCAATACGGTGCAGTCGTCCTGTCCCCTTTGCAGAAAAGCATCCCCAAAGAATGATGTTTCCACCTCCATGCTTCACGGTTGGGATGGTGTTCTTGGGGTTGTACTCATCCTTCTTCCTCCAAACACGGCGAGTGGAGTTTAGACCAAAAAGCTCTATTTTTGTCTCATCAGACCACATGACCTTCTCCCATTCCCCCTCTGGATCATCCAGATGGTCATTGGCAAACTTCAGACGGGCCTGGACATGCGCTGGCTTGAGCAGGGGGACCTTGCGTGCGCTGCAGGATTTTAATCCATGACGGCGTAGTGTGTTACTAATGGTTTTCTTTGAGACTGTGGTCCCAGCTCTCTTCAGGTCATTGACCAGGTCCTGCCGTGTAGTTCTGGGCTGATCCCTCACCTTCCTCATGATCATTGATGCCCCACGAGGTGAGATCTTGCGTGGAGCCCCAGACCGAGGGTGATTGACTGTCATCTTTAACTTCTTCCATTTTCTAATAATTGCGCCAACAGTTGTTGCCTTCTCACCAAGCTGCTTGCCTATTGTTCTGTAGCCCATCCTAGCCTTGTGCAGGTCTACAATTTTAACCCTGATGTCCTTACACAGCTCTCTGGTCTTGGCCATTGTGGAGAGGTTGGAGTCTGTTTGATTGAGTGTGTGGACAGGTGTCTTTTATACAGGTAATGAGTTCAAACAAGTGCAGTTAATACAGGTAATGAGTGGAGAACAGGAGGGCTTCTTAAAGAAAAACTAACAGGTCTGTGAGAGCCGGAATTCTTACTGGTTGGTAGGTGATCAAATACTTATGTCATGCAATAAAATGCAAATTAATTACTTAAAAATCATACAATGTGATTTTCTGGATTTTTGTTTTAGATTCCGTCTCTCACAGTTGAAGTGTACCTATGATAAAAATTACAGACCTCTACATGCTTTGTAAGTAGGAAAACCTGCAAAATCGGCAGTGTATCAAATACTTGTTCTCCCCACTGTATATCATATCTAACCCATATCTATCATATCTAACCCATATCTATCATATCTAACCCATATCTATCAGATCTAACCCATATCTATCAGATCTAACCCATATCTATCAGATCTAACCCATATATATCATATCTAACCCATATCTATCAGATCTAACCCATATCTATCATATCTAACCCATATCTATCAGATCTAACCCATATCTATCAGATCTAACCCATATCTATCAGATCTAACCCATATCTATCAGATCTAACCCATATCTATCAGATCTAACCCATATCTATCAGATCTAACCCATATCTATCAGATCTAACCCATATCTATCAGATCTAACCCATATCTATCAGATCTAACCCATATCTATCATATCTAACCCATATCTATCAGATCTAACCCATATCTATCAGATCTAACCCATATCTATCAGATCTAACCCATATCTATCAGATCTAACCCATATCTATCAGATCTAACCCATATCTATCAGATCTAACCCATATCTATCAGATCTAACCCATATCTATCAGATCTAACCCATATCTATCAGATCTAACCCATATCTATCAGATCTAACCCATATCTATCAGATCTAACCCATATCTATCAGATCTAACCCATATCTATCAGATCTAACCCATATCTATCATATCTAACCCATATCTATCAGATCTAACCCATATCTATCATATCTAACCCATATCTATCATATCTAACCCATATCTATCAGATCTAACCCATATCTATCAGATCTAACCCATATCTATCAGATCTAACCCATATATATCATATCTAACCCATATCTATCAGATCTAACCCATATCTATCAGATCTAACCCATATCTATCAGATCTAACCCATATCTATCAGATCTAACCCATATCTATCAGATCTAACCCATATCTATCATATCTAACCCATATCTATCAGATCTAACCCATATCTATCAGATCTAACCCATATCTATCAGATCTAACCCATATCTATCAGATCTAACCCATATCTATCAGATCTAACCCATATCTATCAGATCTAACCCATATCTATCAGATCTAACCCATATCTATCAGATCTAACCCATATCTATCAGATCTAACCCATATCTATCAGATCCTGGTGTGGTTCTATCGTTTCGTATCTGTTATGTGTTGGAAATGTAAACATCAGAACACGTTAAAACAAATATTATTCCCTACAAAAATAACATACTACAAAAAAACAATCCTAATAAATGCTTAAAGAACAGACATCCTTTATCTGTCCTGTATAGTGTGTTATTACTGACCACTAATTACATCAAATATGTTATCTTACAGTCCTTTGCTGTTTGAGCTTCATAAACAAAGGCTGACAGATCATGCCCCCAACCAGTAACCCTGCTGTGAGCATATGCACTAATGCAAGGTCACATTGTCGACTGGGCCACATGAGAACAACACAGTGTCTGTGGACTATGTCCTGAGAACGCACTATCCATGTTGTTTACAGCAGGGATATACTCCAATGGACTTTTTATTTAGGTGTCATTGTTTTAAATCATAAGTCTTCACAATTATGCCCTATTCAAGCATGTCTTTCTTCATCAAGAAGTTGAAGGGATCGGGATTATATCGAGTGGATAATTCCGTATGGGTCTGAGAGAGGGAGAAGTGATCAAATGGAATTGCTGCCAAGAATCTGCTTAATGCTCAATGTCAAGGAAGGCTCTTTGGCTCCTGCAGTGCTCAGCTGTCTGTGCGGCGATACAAGACCCAGATTTCCATCATGGCAGGTGGTCGATCCCCCTTTAAATCCACAACCTCTCTCATCCACCATATCACCTCATATCATCCACCAGACACGCTACATTTAGCCACTCGTGCTACAATAAAAAGGAGTCCGTATACATTACTTTGAACATGAGGCAGTGATAGTTCCCTTTGTTCTGCTAAATAATAAATGATAATTTTTTCGGACACTTGAACCTTTTCCTATTCTATCACATACTCACGTTGCAGCATCCACGTTAGGTCTCTGATTCGTCTGATTAGTTGTCTCACTCCCATGTGTGGGGGCAGGACGGCGTTGGGGTACGTTATGGGTGTGTGTCGGGGGATGAACAGACGGACACATCCCCTGCTTGCCCTTTGTCATGCGTCCTCCTCACCTCCAGAGCTGTCAGTGGCTTGTCAGAACCAATCAGAGGATGGGATGCTGTCTGGCAGCCGTGGATCAGTTTGGACAGGACGACATCAGATTTCTGGTGCTACGTGTCAACGACCATATGAAAACAGATGTCCTTATTACCGGATCGCCATGCTTTCAAATACCGTTTTCTGACCTTTTTAAGAGGTGGTAAAGACATGCAAGGAGAGGGGTTGATTAGTGATTTTTAGTAAAGCATGTTAGTATGGTTTCATTTAAGGGGTATGTTATAATTCAAAGCAAAAGTACATAGGGATAAATATGTCATGTGACAGCACATCAAGTTAAAGGAACACCACATTATAATTTAAGATAAATGAAGCAATAATTTAAAGCAATAATATTACATTTTCACAACCAAATCTGCATAAAGGTATAACTCTGCCAGTGCGATAGAAATATGACATGTTCAAGCCCAGTGTTATGTATGGAAGAAGCCCTCTAAGATCATACATGACAAAAGTAACTTTATTGAATGGGACAGATCGCTGCTTTTCTGACTGACTAAATCTGTTTGATTGAGCAACAAGACGCCTTTGGCTTCGCAAGTCCTTCAAAGCAAAGCACGTTCTGCAAGTGTGAAAAAAAGAGAGGGAGATGAAAAAAAGAGAAGAGAGAGTGAGAGCAAAGAGAGGGGGGTAGAGAAAAGAGAGAGAGGGGGAGAGAAAGGAGAGAGAGAGGGGGGAAAGAAAAGAGAGGGGGGAGAGAAAAGAGAGAGAGGGTGAGAGAAAAGAGAGGGAGGCGGAGAGAAAAGATAGAGAGAGAGGGGGAGAGAAAAGAGAGAGAGCGAGGGAGGGAGAAAAGATAGAGAGAGACGGGGAGAGAAAAGAGAGAGTGAGGGAGAGAAAAATAGAGAGACGGAGAGAAAAGAGAGAAGGGGGGAGAGAAAAGAGAGAGAGGGGGGGAGAAAAGAGAGAGATAGAAGGGGGAGAGAAAAGAGAGAGAGGGGGGGGAGAGAAAAGAGAGAAGGGGGAGAAAAGAGAGAGATGGGGGAGAAAAAAGAGAGAGAGAGGGAGAAAGATGGGGAGAGAAAAGAGAGTGATGGGGAGAGAAAAGAGAGAGAGAGGGAGAAAGAGTGGGAGATAAAAGAGAGTGAGGTGGGAGAGAAAAGAGAGAGAGAGAGAGGGAGAGAGAGGGGGAGAGAAAAGAGAGTGAGGGTGGAGAGAAAAGAGAAAGAGAGAGAGGGGGAGAGAAAATAGTGTGAGGGGGGAGAAAAGAGAGAGAGAGGGGAAGAGAAAAGAGAGTGAGACGGGAGAAAAGAGTGAGAGAGAGAGAGAGAGAGAGAGAGGGAGAGAGAGAAAGAGGGGAAGAGAAACGAGAGTGAGGGGGGAGAGAAAAGAGAGAGAAAGAGGGAGAGAGAGGGGGGAGAAAAGATAGTGAGGGGGGAGAGAAAAGAGAGTGAGGGGGAGAGAAACGCCTATTTTTTATTCTGCAACGGTCACACAGCAAAGCGACATATAGCAGCTTTTAGAGGATTTATTTATTGGCTTTAAAACATCTTTATTCTTTGGGCTACCAACCAAGCCCTTTCACTTCATCAACCTGCAACAAAGGCCCAAAGCTTGGACAATCTGTCAAGTGTCACCCGCATTGACTGGGAGCAGAACTCTGGGTGGACGATGAGGCTTTATTGAAGAGTGAAAAGTGAAAGAAAAGGAAGAGTTTGGGGAGTTTCCCCCTGATGATACTGCTGTTGTGTACTCCTGCCTGCTGCCTGCTGCACTCAAAGGGACATCATCCCCATTACTGGACCATGCATTCATTTGCCCACGCCTCATGATCTTATTATGAGGATCTAGCTCTCCACTCCTCCCCCTGTCTTTCACAGGGCTGGCCCCAGCACAAAGCAGGCCTCAGACATCATTGTGTTTGATTAGAATTTTATGTAGCTTTCCATATGCTTCTCCAGACCTCTCTCTCTCTCTCCCTCACTCTCTCAAAGCCCCGTATGGATGCTGCTCTCTCGGCCCGTTAACCGTTAAAAGAGGGCGCACTCTATAACCACACAGGCTATTGTGGGGCCTTTTAAGGTTAAGAGACAAAAGCATTGAGATCATGAATGAGTGCTTGGCATTCTATTGGCCATACCCACACACTGCAATAGGAATGATGAGGCACCTGATGCAATTCAAGCCTCTGTTTGTGACGTGGTGAGGTTGGACCCAAGTGCAGAGAAGAGACCAGACAAGGAATCAGTGGTCATTGGTGGAAAAAGTACCCAAATTTCATACTTGAGTAAAAGTAAAGATACCTTAACAGAAAATGACTCAAGTAAAAGTAAAAGTCACCAAGTAAAACATTACTTGAGTAAAAGTCTGAAAGTATTTGGTTTTAAATATACTTAAGTATCAAAAGTAAAAGTATAAATATAAATAATTTCAAATTCCTTTTAAGCAAAGCAGATGGCCACATCTTCTAGTTGTTTTGTATTTACGGATCCAGGACATGCTCCAACTCAGACATCATTTACAAAGAGTCCGCCAGATCAGAGGCAGTAGGATGACCAGGGATGAATTAGTGTGTGAATTAGACCATTTTCTGTCCTGCTAAGCATTTAAAATGTAACGAGTACTTTTGGGTGTCAGGGAAAATGTATGGAGTAAAAAGTTTATTATTTTCTTTAGGAATGTAGTGAAGTAAAAGTAAAAGTTGTCAAAAATATAAATAGTAAAGTAAGTAAAAAATGACTTATGTACAGTAGTACTTTATATTTTTACTTAAGTACTTTACACCACTGTCAGTGGTTAAGGATAAACATAAACACTTTACTGATCAACAGTAGCTGCAGGATCACAGTACACTGGAAAAAACAAACAAACACTAAGTCTCGAAAGCTCACTCAGGAAACAAACGCACACGGTTAACAATTTAAGCTTCTGCAAAGGAAACCAGAAAACACACCTCTTTTAACAGGGAAATCATAATGAACAATAGGACACACCTGAGTGTCATTAATGTCTCTAGGACGGTCTTTGCCGTCCTCTGGTGACAGGTGGAACCATGACACTGTTTTGAAAATGGGGGATAAAAATGAGGTGGCCTGATGTTTCTCTCTGCCAGAATGGCCTCGTTCATAGAGCTATTAAATCAATTTCCCTCACATTTTCTTGACTCACACCCTCTCTCTATTCTCTATGACAGAAAGAGGCCTAACATAATGCCGTTGACATACTGGACTCCATCCTTTACTGCACAATACAACAATACAACCCCACCCAACACAACACAACAGGATGTTTAACACAGCAAGGGAGTGGTACTTTGGTGCCAGGGGCTACCTACAGAATTATCCCAGAGAAAATAATGTAGCTCCAATGCAGAATATTTATTATGAACCATCAAGCTGCCTTTTTCAGGGTCAAGTGTAGGGTTTCCTTACTCTAGAAAAACACAGAATCAGCCCAAAACAATGATCTCTATTATTTCCCCACGTGTCCTCCCCTAAGAGAAGACAGAACCTTTCCTTCCACTTCCTGTGTGTGTTACAGGAGTAACAGTGTCTCCAGGTCCCCCTCGGTGACAATTTGTCCACATCAGAGAGCCGTCATTCTTAACGATGTCTGACTGGTGACACACAGCTCGGGAGGGTCTGGCACGGGGTGTGCTAGCCTAGCGTTGGGTGCCTGCCTGGGTCCCTGCCTGACTGTCTGCCCTGGGGCTATAGAAAACCGAGAGGAGAGAACAGCACTGTGAGAGGACACAACTGCTTCCTGCTATGCCAGGCTTTGCTCTCTGCTCTCTGCTAGGCATTTGCTGCAATTCTACTCATTTTGCCATGGGGCAGAGAGAAAAATGTGCCGTTTTACAGCTAATTTCCTGCAATTCTACACATTGTGCCATGACTTATTCCATGTTAATATGATATCTGAGTGAGAGTGACTAACAAAATCACTGGGGGCCCCCTGGAGGTCAGGGCCCCTGGGCACTTGCCCTCTGTGCCCGGTCAGTAATTCAACCATGATTACTATTGTATAAGTTTAGATAGCTGGCTATCTAACTAACTGAACAATCTAAAACAGTTTTGCTAACATGGCAAATTGAGTGACTCAGTGACTGACATAACAAGAGAAAACCTGCTGATGCACAACCAAATGTCAAAATTGCACCTTATGTATTCTACTATTCTGACTCTACGTTGAGACCCCAACAATTTCTTTTTTTGAGGGGGGGGGCCCTAGTAGCCGCTTATGTTGCTTTTGCCTAGAGCTGGCCCTGTGGTTGAGCATTCTTGTTTAGGTAATGTAGTCTTAATGGTGTTCTATGATTTGTTTTTGTAAAAAAGAAAATCAATAAGTAAATTGTCTGTAAAATGCACTACTTTTAACATCAACACAGAGCATATGCTCCTGGTTTGTACACAAAGGGAAATTCCACATCACTTTTTATTCATCACACTTGTATAGTCCTGTGACGAGGAGAAAGAAACGATGCAGTTCACTTCATTAAACTTCTGACAACAATTAAATCCACTCCTTCTCTGCAATTAACCTCCAATGAGGCCTCGAGTCGGTGAGCAGGAACAACACACCATGTGAGGACGGCCCCACACACAGACACAAAGAAAGGAAGGAGAGAGAGAGGAGGAGAGAAGAAGGGGAGAAGAGTCATCAGCTCCTCTGTCATTCAACCCTACTGCATTATCACCCCGTGAAAGAGCCTAGTATTTCTATGGAGTCACAGGACTGGCAAGGGCAGGTGCTGCTGGCTATTGTTTGGTTTGAGTTGATGGGTGTGGAGTTCTGTTTCGGGGGAAAGCATTACATAGCAGCACAGGAATGTGTGGAGTATGCGTAGCATATTTAATAATGAAGATACTACAATGATTGGAAGTTGATTAAAATATTTCTAATATCCAAACTTTGTTACAGGTAAATATGTTTATGTGTTTGTGAATAAAATCTAAGTATTTTAGGCCACATCTTTTTCAGTTGCAAATGCAAAACTAATGGAACAAATGAAATGTATGATGATTATAGTGCTTTGTCGAATACACATGACCTCACAAACCCATCCAGACAGGTTGGTCCTGTTTCCTCAAATCACAGATTGGCTTTACGTTCCGGTCAAGTGCCTCAGCCAGCCAAATTTATGCAATTAGGTCACGGTGATAGCCTGTATCATACACTGTGGTACAGATTACGGGTCATTGATACAAAATAAAAGTGATATCTAATCTGGAGAGAGGACTGAAAAAAGGTCCTAGGGTGTAATTTTCCTAAATAAGGCGACAGACCTGAAGGAGATAAATAAAGTGAGGAGAGCGTGTGTACAGACTGTGCATGATAAGAATTAGATTACGCTCCAATATGCTGTGCTTACCCAGTACCAGCCTTTTTTAAATGTGGAAATATGCGGGCAGATTGTGGTGAGGCTGCCAGGACATGATTACATCCTAAGTGTGTAATACCCCCCCGGCTAATCTGGGCTCTGCCTTGCTATCTTTTCTACCTGGCTCTCAGTGTCAAGTTTATAAGCCTCAGTACTCTCTTCACTGTCTGAACCCTAACCCCAGTCCTCCCTTCACTGTCTGAACCCTAACCCCAGTCCTCCCTTCACTCTCTGAACCCTAACCCCAGTCCTTCCTTCACTCTCTGAACCCTAACCCCAGTCCTCCCTTCACTGTCTGAACCCTAACCCCAGTCCTCTCTTCACTGTCTGAACCCTAACCCCAGTCCTCCCTTCACTCTCTGAACCCTAACCCCAGTCCTCCCTTCACTCTCTGAACCCTAACCCCAGTCCTCCCTTCACTCTCTGAACCCTAACCCCAGTCCTCCCTTCACTCTCTGAACCCTAACCCCAGTCCTCCCTTCACTGTCTGAACCCTAACCCCAGTCCTCTCTTCACTCTCCGAACCCTAACCCCAGTCCTCCCTTCACTCTCTGAACCCTAACCCCAGTCCTCCCTTCACTCTCTGAACCCTAACCCCAGTCCTCCCTTCACTGTCTGAACCCTAACCCCAGTCCTCCCTTCACTCTCTGAACCCTAACCCCAGTCCTCCCTTCACTCTCTGAACCCTAACCCCAGTCCTCCCTTCACTGTCTGAACCCTAACCCCAGTCCTCCCTTCACTCTCTGAACCCTAACCCCAGTCCTCCCTTCACTCTCTGAACCCTAACCCCAGTCCTCCCTTCACTCTCTGAACCCTAACCCCAGTCCTCCCTTCACTGTCTGAACCCTAACCCCAGTCCTCCCTTCACTCTCTGAACCATAACCCCAGTCCTCTCTTCACTCTCCGAACCCTAACCCCAGTCCTCCCTTCACTCTCTGAACCCTAACTCCAGTCCTCTCTTTACTCCCCGAACCTTAACCCCAGTCCTCCCTTCACTCTCCGAACCCTAACCCCAGTCCTCCCTTCACTCTCCGAACCCTAACCCCAGTCCTCTCTTCACTCTCCGAACCCTAACCCCAGTCCTCCCTTCACTCTCTGAACCCTAACCCCAGTCCTCCCTTCACTCTCTGAACCCTAACCCCAGTCCTCCCTTCACTCTCTGAACCCTAACCCCAGTCCTCCCTTCACTCTCTGAACCCTAACCCCAGTCCTCTCTTCACTCTCCGAACCCTAACCCCAGTCCTCCCTTCACTCTCTGAACCCTAACTCCAGTCCTCTCTTCACTCTCCGAACCCTAACCCCAGTCCTCTCTTCACTCTCTGAACCCTAACCCCAGTCCTCCCTTCAATCTCCGAACCCTAACCCCAGTCCTCCCTTCACTCTCTGAACCCTAACCCCAGTCCTCTCTTTACTCCCCGAACCTTAACCCCAGTCCTCCCTTCACTCTCCGAACCCTAACCCCAGTCCTCCCTTCACTCTCCGAACCCTAACCCCAGTCCCCTCTTTACTCCCCGAACCTTAACCCCAGTCCTCTCTTCACTCCCCGAACCTTAACCCCAGTCCTCTCTTCACTCTCCGAACCCTAACCCCAGTCCCCTCTTTACTCCCCGAACCTTAACCCCAGTCCTCTCTTCACTCTCCGAACCCTAACCCCAGTCCTCCCTTCACTCTCTGAACCCTAACGCCAGTCCTCTCTTTACTCCCCGAACCTTAACCCCAGTCCTCTCTTCACTCTCCGAACCCTAACCCCAGTCCTCCCTTCACTCTCTGAACCCTAACCCCAGTCCCTGACCTATGGCTCCATTTACCTTCCTGTCTCGCTTTAGCTCTCCTTCTCTGCCCAACTACCTGCACTCCTCCCTCTTCTCCCCCCCACCCCCCGCCCCCCTGCTGGCTGCTCTCCTCTCTCCTCTCTGAGCCCTCTGGCACTCACCCCTCAGACTCTGGCTAGTGACAACCTCACCCACTGAGCTACAGATTGGCCCCAGCACAATGCCCCACTTCCCCTTTCACCACCTCAACACAACACAGACACAACACAACACAACACACCACAACACAACGCAGACACAATACACACACTGCCCATCTACCTTCCCCTGTCTCTCTCTCTTTCCCTGTCCTTTCTATCATTCCATCTTTTTCTCTATTACTCTCAGTCCCTCTAACGTCTCTCTTCCTTCATTCCTCTCTCTCTCTCTTTCCCTCCCTCCCTCTCTCTTTTCATCTCTCTGGCGACGTCAGGACTGACTGGTGAGGATGATAATAGCAGCAGTCTCTCCTGCATGGTGTCGGGTGCTGGCGTGTCTGTCTCTGTAGGCCTGAGTGTCTGCATGGTGTTGGGTGTTGGCCCGGCCAGTGTGAGTGGGCCGAGTCACAGAGCGCTCACACCGCCACCACACTGCCACCGTCACAGTGCCAAACAAAGGTCCTGCTCTCCATCCTTCAAACCCGGGACCACTCCGACAGCTGCCACCGCCACGGTCGCACTGACAAACGGCCAGAAAAACAGATGGTTTGTGCATTCATGACCAGTTTAGTGGAAGCCTAGGAGTCAGCTCCATTCAGGGGGTGGGTTTGTTGTCAGCCATTCCACAATAAAGCTTTTCAGTCTGGTGGAAAATTAGAAATGCATTTTAAAATTGTCCCTTAATTATTGAGGTCAACCTGGCTCTGTGGAGAGGGGGGGGATCAGGCCTCTGGCTTTGTAACACATGACTGTTCTGACAAAATGGGCCCGCATCATTTTGCCTTTTTCAAACCTTTCATCAATACATTTACATGTGTTTGTCAGTTGCTCCTGAAATGTTAATATGCACAGGATTTTGGGAGACCAATGGTTTTTATGCAAAGGTTTCATAAAATCAATCAATGCATGATGGAAAATAAGTTAATGTCATGGACAATGCTCCAATAGATCAACGCAGAAGAACAATATGATCTTTGTCATTACGCATGACAAAATATTCCCCTCACGGACTTGATGATAGTGTCTTCATAGATCTCTTTCATTTGATCTGAGTGTTGCTCTCTGTTTGTGGGGTCGCCATCTTGACGTTATGAGTTCATGTGTGTGTAAGCGCTGTGCTTTTGTCAGGTCTGCCTCTCCCCCTGTCAATCAAAGTGGCACACACACACACGCACATAAAACACACATACACACACATGCACATCTGCAGTATAATCGAGAACATATGAGTGAGTCCCAACCCCTGAATTTTTCATCACCTTCACCTTCTCAGTGTCAGCCCACTGGGCACAGACATCAATCCAACGTCTATTCCACGTTGGTTCAATGTAATTTCATTGAAATGGTGTGGACACAACCTTGATTCAACCAGTGTGTGCCCAGTGGGAGATGGTACGACCACGGAGCCCTGGCCATATAGAGGGAGCATCAGGCAAGACCTCCCTAGGCCAGGGTGTCTGAGTACGGGGAATGAGGCCCCAGGAGCTCTGGGTCTCTGGAGCCTACATCTGGACTGCTGGTTTTGGGGATGTCCACAATTGTACTTTTACATATTGACCTGTCACTAGTCTAATAGAGCTGTTCTGGTGGTCAAAAACTAAAATGCAAAAAGGGAATTATATACAGTACCTGTCAAAAGTTTGGACACACCTACTCATTCAAGGGTTTTTCTTTATTTTTACTATTTTCTACATTGTAGAATAATAGTGAAGACATCAAAACTATATAATAACACATATGGAATCATGTAGTAACCAAAACAAGGGTTCAACAAATCTAAATATATTTTATATTTGAGATTTTTCTTAGTAGCCACCCTTTGCCTTGATGACAGCTTTGCACACTCTTGGCATTCTCTCAACCAGCTTCATGAGGTAGTCACCTGGAATGCATTTCAATTAACAGGTGTGCCTTGTTAAAAGTTAATTTGTGCAATTTACTTCCTTCTTAATGAGTTCGAGCCAAACAGTTGTGCTGTGACAAGGTAAGGGTGGTATACAGAAGATATCACTATTTGGTAAAAGACCAAGTCCATATTATGGCAAGAACAGCTCAAATAAGCAAAGAGAAATGACAGTCCATCATTAGTTTAAGAAATGAAGGTCAGTCAGTCCGGAAAATGTCAAGAACTTTGAACGTTTCTTCAAGTGCAGTCGCAAAAACCATCCAGCACTATGATGAAACTGGCTCTCATAAAGACCGCCACAGGAAAGGAAGACCCAGAGTTACCTCTGCTGCAGTGGATAAGTTGATTAGAGTTAACTGCACCTCAGATTGCAGCCCAAATAAATACTTCCCAGAGTTCAAGACACATCGCAACATCAACTGTTCAGAGGAGACTGTTTGAATCAGGCCTTCATGGTCGAATTGCTGCAAAGAAACCACTACTAAAGGACACCAATGAGAAGCAGAGACTTGCTTGAGCCAAGAAACACGAGCAATGGACATTAGACCGGTGGAAATCTGTTCGTTTGGTTCCAACCACCATGTCTTTGTGAGACTCATCAAGGCAAAGGGTGGCTACTTTGAAGAATATCAATATCAAATATATTTTGATTTGTTTAAGACTTTTTTAGTTACTACATGATTCCATATGTGTTATTTCATATTTTCGATTGTCTTGACTATTAATCTACAATGTAGAAATAGTAAATAATTAATAAGGAAACCCCTTGAATGAGTAGGTGTGTCCAAACTTTTGACAGGTACTGTATATTTTAAATCCAGTACTGATGTTGGTGTATAAAAATGTATCAATAAATATGTCTACAAATTAATCAAATACAGTATTGTTGTCATAAAGCATTGTGGGTAAACTGGAACCAGCGATGCCTGAGCCGTACTGCCTTTCCAAGAATCATCATCAAGCTCTTGGCAACATCCCCCCAAAAAGTCCTCTTCAATTCTGGGAGAAAACCTTCCCACAACAAGCACTATAGCATTACATGATACTGTACAGACACATTAGCCAGGCTGCCAGACAAAATGACACAAACTAATCTTAGTTTCTTCCCCATATTTAAATAGTTGCATGGCTTTCAGCTCCCTGGAGGAATGTCTAACAATGTGGCGAGGAGCTTCTGAGAGGATGTGAATTAAAGATAAAGCCAACACGGCCACTGTATGTCTGTCTCTGTTCCACAACCATCTGGACGTTCAATATTACATCCTGTCTTTCGTGCTGATTCTGATCAGAGTTTTGACAGTTCTATCGGGATGGATCCATGCCAAAGTCATAGCGGCTGACTTGAATGCATTTGTTTGATGTCACAGTGTCTCGCTTCTCCTGTTC
Organism: Salvelinus alpinus; assembly: GCF_045679555.1. Taxonomy (NCBI): domain Eukaryota; kingdom Metazoa; phylum Chordata; class Actinopteri; order Salmoniformes; family Salmonidae; genus Salvelinus; species Salvelinus alpinus. The sequence continues at coordinate 19,529,114 of NC_092095.1, forward strand.
GAGCCACGCCATAGCCCTAAATGATGTGCATCACAGACATCACAGCTGGGGTATGGGTGATGAAGACACAACCAAGCACTCCGCTGTTGTGCATCTCTTAGATGTAATGTGACCGACTGTAACAGCACTCTGCTGTTGAGCATCTCTTAGATGTAATGTGACTGACTGTAACAGCACTCTGCTGTTGAGCATCTCTTAGATGTAATGTGACTGACTGTAACAGCACTCTGCTGTTGAGCATCTCTTAGATGTAATGTGACTGACTGTAACAGCACTCTGCTGTTGAGCATCTCTTAGATGTAATGTGACTGACTGTAACAGCACTCTGCTGTTGAGCATCTCTTAGATGTAATGTGACTGACTGTAACAGCACTCTGCTGTTGAGCATCTCTTAGATGTAATGTGACTGACTGTAACAGCACTCTTCTGTTGAGCATCTCTTAGATGTAATGTGACTGACTGTAACAGCACTCTGCTGTTGAGCATCTCTTAGATGTAATGTGACTGACTGTAACAGCACTCTGCTGTTGAGCATCTCTTAGATGTAATGTGACTGACTGTAACAGCACTCTGCTGTTGAGCATCTCTTAGATGTAATGTGACTGACTGTAACAGCACTCTGCTGTTGAGCATCTCTTAGATGTAATGTGACTGACTGTAACAGCACTCTGCTGTTGAGCATCTCTTAGATGTAATGTGACTGACTGTAACAGCACTCTGCTGTTGAGCATCTCTTAGATGTAATGTGACTGACTGTAACAGCACTCTGCTGTTGAGCATCTCTTAGATGTAATATGACTGACTGTAACAGCACTCTGCTGTTGAGCATCTCTTAGATGTAATGTGACTGACTGTAACAGCACTCTGCTGTTGAGCATCTCTTAGATGTAATGTGACTGACTGTAACATGACAGAGACTTCACTTTAAACATGTACAGTGTATAGCATTTAACAGGCAGACCTAGGTTTTGAGTATCTTGTAATAAAAACACTTTTCTTGCATATTCAAGTACTTTTATTTGAGTATTTGAATGGTTATTTGAGAAAAACAAATAGTTGACCAAATAGTTTAACCAAATACCTTGGTTAAATATATGGGAGTGTTAGAAACCTTTAAAACCTTTCCAAGTGTATTTCCAAATACATCAAAATAGTCAACTACTTGTCTTTTCAAATAAAATATATCTGAATAGTTCATTCAAATGTATGTGAAAGTAATTGAGATATTTGAAATAATATTTGAACCCAGGTCTGTTAAAAGATCACATCCTTACACAGTGGAATTATCAATGATTAAATATGATTAAATATTCCAGCTAATATAGATAATAAATACAGCTGAAAAGAAAACTAGCAGGTGGACAATTAAGGGGGAAAATAATACAATTTATTTTCATAATTTGACATTTCAGAATCTCTTTCTCTTCTGCAAATCAGTATAACAAATGGATACAATAATTCTATACAGATGGATTGAATTAACATTCAGTGTATTCCAGACAACTCTTTTATACCATTGGGTATGAATCCTCTCGGTCACTGAAAACACATGCCAAGACTATTAAGGACAAATAGTCCACTAGAGATATAAAGAGCATGTTAATCCCATGTGATCTAACTGGTAGTGATCCTATTAATAGTCACAGTACAGCACCATCCCAGCACTGGACTAGTGAAGATGAATTAACATAATCATTGCATTATAATAATAATTGTGCTAGTCTGTCTATGCTACTTACTGTAATGCATAGCATAACAGAGACACCTAACAGCATTCTACACACAGTAGATAATGCCACACAACACACACCGTGTGACCTGGAAGTTTGAGAAGGTGTCATGTTGTTTGCATGTGGTAGTAACAGTTTATTGTCATAGTAATGATCATATATTTGTGCTTACATGTGCATTTACCATCACCATTCCACCAACACGCATGCACGCGCACACACACACACGCACGCACACGCATGCACACGCACGCGCACACATCAAAAGGTTCTCTTTACTGAGAGCATGTTTTCTTCCTCTTAAGCAGTGCCCTCCTCTGACAACACAAGGAAGTGCATGAGACAGAACTGACCACATCTACTTTAATCAGCGAGGGAACGCACCGATTTCGCATGTGTTGCTCTGTTGCTCATTAAGAAAAATGAGATTTCAGTCTTGGGGGTGTGGTTCGATATGGCAGTTACTGATGTTTGTCCCCCATGAGACACCATAGGAACAAAGCCAGTATTACATCCTAGAAATAGTCTGAATGAATCTAACTCAAGAAATCTGTCATTCATTTTGACGTTTTTGCCGAGGAGGTTTTAGCCAGATGTAAAATTGCGTGACTAAGGTGCTTGGTGCAGCATTTCTCAAGTAAAAAAAAATGGTGACGTATTGTCTTATGTAAACAAAGTCAGATCCGCTGTGCTGCTGAGGGGGTCTGTCTCACTGTCTGTGTGTTCTGCGGTAGGTTTGGTTAGAGCCGCAGCTGTGTATCGCAAGTGAGCATTGTCAAAATCAAAACCCAACACTCAAGTAAGTCATGACGAATTAACTTACAAAACTCAGATTTGGACGAGACTTACTTCATGACCAGAATTATCCCATTTACACTTTGCAGTACATTTTGACATTAGAATAAATGTGTCTGACTAATATAGATGCCACATAGGACGCTTTCTATTAGACACATTCTTTATTGCCTTCAGTTCAGCTTTAACAATCTAGTTCAACAGTCTAAAGGGGAATATCTATGACTCAGAGGTGGTTGACAAGCATATAAAAAGTAGAAATCTGGTATGTTATTTGAGCACAAAATATATTGTAGGGAAATACTCGGGAAAAGGAATGAGAGCAGAAGTCTGTAAGGTGTTATAGTTGATGTTGTTGTCCTGTAGACCTCTGGGAGTGGATGATTTCAATTCCTGTGAGCTGCTCTTCAGAACAGAACAAGGTGTGGGACGTCACTAAAGATAGACTCTGACTATGATTGGTTGCAGCCAAATATGCACCAGTCGTCTTTCACACTCACAGCAACAGCAATAACAACATTTGGACAACGACATGATTTTATATATATATTTTTTATAACAGATTAAAAGCAGATTTAAAATCAAAAGCTATTTTGAAAAGGTTTTCAAACTTGTGATATGAGCATGAGTATCATCAGCTTGAAAATGACAGATTTAACAATTGGCATGTAACACAGGTAAAACACCTGGAAGTGCTTCCTCTCCAAGGTCTTTAAAACCTGAACGTGGCCTCACTGCTACAGTAACCCTGCCAGAGGTCAACCACCCACAGTAAGTATCCCTACCAGACTACAACCACCCACAGTAAGTATCCCTGCCAGAGGACAACCACCCACAGTAAGTAGCCATGCCAGAGGACAACCACCCACAGTAGGTATCCCTGCCAGAGGTCAACCACCCACAGTAAGTATCCCTGCCAGAGGTCAACCACCCACAGTAAGTATCCCTACCAGACTACAACCACCCACAGTAAGTATCCCTGCCAGAGGTCAACCACCCACAGTAAGTATCCCTACCAGACTACAACCACCCACAGTAAGTATCCCTGCCAGAGGACAACCACCCACAGTAAGTAGCCATGCCAGAGGACAACCACCCACAGTAGGTATCCATGCCAGAGGTCAACCACCCACAGTAGGTATCCATGCCAGAGGTCAACCACCCACAGTAAGTATCCCTACCAGAGGTCAACCACCCACAGTAAGTATCCCTACCAGACTACAACCACCCACAGTAAGTATCCCTGCCAGAGGACAACCACCCACAGTAAGTATCCCTGCCAGAGGACAACCACCCACAGTAAGTATCCCTGCCAGAGGACAACCACCCACAGTAAGTATCCCTGCCAGAGGTCAACCACCCACAGTAAGTATCCCTGCCAGAGGACAACCACCCACAGTAGGTATCCCTACCAGAGGACAACCACCCACAGTAAGTATCCCTGCCAGACGACAACCACCCACAATAAGTATCCCTTCCAGAGGTAAACCACCCACAGTAGGTATCCCTGCCCAAGGACAACCACCCACAGTAAGTATCCCTGCCAGACGACAACCACCCACAATAAGTATCCCTTCCAGAGGTAAACCACCCACAGTAGGTATCCCTGCCCAAGGACAACCACCCACAATAAGTATCCCTTCCAGAGGTAAACCACCCACAGTAGGTATCCCTGCCAGAGGACAACCACCCACAGTAAGTATCCCTACCAGAGGACAACCACCTACAGTAAGTATCCCTGCCAGACGACAACCACCCACAGTAAGTATCCCTTCCAGAGGTCAACCACCCACAGTAGGTATCCCTGTCAGAGGACAACCACCCACAGTAAGTATCCCTTCCAGAGGTCAACCACCCACAGTAGGTATCCCTGCCAGAGGACAACCACCCACAGTAGGTATCCCTGTCAGAGGACAACCACCCACAATAGGTATCCCTGCCAGAGGACAACCACCCAGAGTAGGTATCCCTGCCAGAGGACAACCACCCACAGTAGGTATCCCTGCCAGAGGACAACCACCCAGAGTAGGTATCCCTGCCAGAGGACAACCACCCACAGTAGGTATCCCTGCCAGAGGACAACCACCCAGAGTAGGTATCCCTGCCAGAGGACAACCACCCACAGTAGGTATCCCTGCCAGAGGACAACCACCCACAGTAGGTATCCCTGCCAGAGATCAACCACCCACAGTAAGTAGCTACATCAAAGCAAAAAGTAATTAAAGCTCCCAGTTGGTCTAATCAGCATTCATGACTGGATTCATCTCAGTGTGCTATACAGCTCCTGTCACGGGGTGATGTCTTACCTGCTCTCTCCATGGCTCCTTCCTTGACTAGCAGTGTGTGTGGTGTGTGCGGTGCGGTGCGGTGCGTTGCGTTGCGTTGCGTTGTATTGTGATTGTGATTGTGTGTGTGTGTGTGTGTTTGGTGTGGTGTGTAGGGTGTGTGGTATTTGTGGTGTGGTGTGTGTGTGGTGTGGTGTGTGTGTAGCGTGCTGTGGTGTGTGTATGGTGTGTGTGTATGGTGTGGTGTGTGTGTGGTGTGGTGTGGGTAGTGTGTGTGTGTGTGTGTGTGGGGTATGTGTGTGTATGTGGTGTGGGTGTAGTCTGTGTGGTGTGTGGATGTGGTGTGTGTGTGGTGTGTGTGTGTGTGTGGTGTGTGTGTTGTGTGTGTGTTGTAGTGTGCTGTTTGTTTGGTGTGGTGTGGTGTTTGTGTGGTGTGGTATGTCTGTATGCCCACCTGATATTAACCCCCCCCCCCCCCACCTTGACCTCCAGCAAGCAGCCTCGACCTGTCATCCATGGTGCATCTGTGCCTGAGTGCGTGTCTCTGGGATGGGATCACTTTGTCTACCCCTGCCTCCACCTTCCTCCACCTGCCTTCCCCTGCCTCAACCTGCCTCCACATTCCTTTCTCTGCCACCACCTGCCTCCACGTTCCTTTCCCTGCCTTCCCCTGCCGCCACCTGCTTCCACCTGCCTTCCCCTGCCGCCACCTGCTTCCACCTGCCTTCCCTGCCTCCACCTGCCTTCCCCTACTTCCACCTGCCTCCACCTTTCTCCCACTGCCTCCACCTGCCTTTCCCTGCCTCCACCTGCCTCCACCTTTCTTCCACTGCTTCTACCTACCTTCCACTGCCTCTACCTGCCTTCCCCTCCTTCCACCTGCCTTTTCCTGCCTCCACCTGCTTTCTCCTGCCTCCACCTGCCTCCACCTGCCTTCCCCTCCTTCCCCTCCTTCCACCTGCCCCCACCTGCCTCCACATGCCCCCACCTGCCCCCACCTGCCTTCCCCTGCCCCCACCTGCCTCCACCTGCCAGAGCCCACAAGGACAGGAGACACTGCAGCTCAAGTCTCAGTGATGTAGATTGGACTCACTAACTTACAAAAATAAATCGGGCCAATTGTTTTTCTTGGTTACAACAAAGACCACAACCTAAATCACAACAACAAAACATCTTTAAACACAACCAGACACAAGCAGATCATCACATCCCCCTGAGACTCTAACACAGATGCTTATAAGAAATCCCGCTATACCCTCCGACGAACCATCAAACAGGCAAATGTTCAATACAGGACTAAGATTGAATCCTACTACACCGGCTCTGACGCTCCTCGGATGTGGCAGGGCTTGTAAACTATTACGGACTACAAAGGGAAGCACAGCTGCGAGCTGCCCAGTGACATGAGCCTACCAGACAAGCTAAATGACTTCTATGCGCGCTTCGAGGCAAGCAACACTAATGCATGTATGAGAGTACCAGCTGTTCCAGACGACTGTATGATCACACTCTCCGTAGCAGATGTGAGTAAGACCTTGAAACAGCTCAACAGTCACAAGGCCGCAGGGCCAAACAGATTACCAGGACGTTTACTCAGAGCATGCGCTGACCAACTGGCAAGTGTCTTCACTGACATTTTCAACCTGTCCCTGACCGAGTCTGTAACACCAACATGTTTCAAGCACACCACCATAGTTCCTGTGACCAAGAACAACAAGGTAACCTGCCTAAATGACTACCGACCTGTAGCACTCATGTCTGTAGCCATGAAGTACTTTGAAAGACTGGTCATTGGTCACATCAACACCATTATCCCAGAAACCCTAGACCGACTCCAATTTGCATACCGCCCCAATAGATCCACAGATGACGCAATCTCTATTGCACTCCACACTGCCCTTCCACACCTGGACGAAAGGAACACCTATGTGAGAATGCTATTCATTGACTACAGCTCATCGTTCAACACCGTAGTGCCCTCAAAGCTCATTACTAAGCTAAGGATCCTGGAACTAAACACCTCCCTCTGCAACTGGATCCTGGACTTCCTGACGGGCCGCCCCCAGGTGGTAAGGGTAGGTAACAACACATCTGCCACGCTGATCCTCAACATTGGGGCCCCTCAGGGGTGCGTGCTCAGTCCCCTCCTGTACTCCCTGTTCACCCATCACTGCATGGCCAGGAACGACAACAACACCATCAAGTTTGAAGACAACACAACAGTGGTAGGCCTGACCACCGACAACGATGAGACAACCTATAGGGTGGAGGTCAGAGACCTGGCAATGTGGTGCCAGGATAACAACCTCTCCCTCAACGTGATCAAGACAAAGGGGATGATCGTGGACTACAGGAAAAGGAGGGCCAAGCACACACCCATTCTCATCGATGAGGCTGTAGTGGAGCAGGTTGAGAGCTTCAACTTCCTTGGTGTTCAAATCACCAATGAACTATTATGGTCCAAACACACCAAGACATTCATGAAGAGGGCACAACAACGCCTACTCCCCCTCAGGAGACTGAAAAGATTTGGCAAAAATTTCTACAGCTACACCATCGAGAGCATCCTGACTGGTTGCATCACCGCCTGGTATGGCAAATGCTCAGCCTCCAACCTCAAGGCACCACAGAAGGTAGTACGTACGGCCCAGTACATTACTGGGGCCAAACTTCCTGCCAACCAGGACCTCTATACCAGGCGGTGTCAGAGGAAGGCCCTAAAAATGTCTAAAGACTCCAGCCAGCCTAGACATAGACTATTCTCTCTATCAGGTATGAAGGTAAGACCCAGATGCAGACCACGTCGAATAAATAGTTTAATATACCAACAGGGACAGGCAATAGACAGGTCAAGGCAGGCAGGGGTCGGTAACCAGAGGTGGGGCAACGGTACCGGCGGCAGGCAGGCTCAGGGTCAGGGTAAGGCAGAGGTCGGTAATCCAGAGGGGAGTAAAGGTACAGGTCGACAGGCAGGCTCAGGGTCAGGGGCCGGCAGAGTGGTTAGGCAGGCGGTCTCAGAGTCAGGACAGGCAAGGGTCAAAACCAGGAGGACGAGAAAAGAGAGACTGGAAAAAGCAGGAGCTGAGACACAAAACGCTGGTTGACTTGAACAAACAAGACGAACTGGCAACAGACAAACAGAGAACACAGGTAATATAAATACACAGGGGATAATGGAGAAGATGGGCGACACCTGGAGGGGGGTGGAGACAATCACAAAGACAGGTGAAACAGATCAGGGTGTGACACTCTCTGCTACTGCACAGCAAGCTGTACCGGAGCGCCAAGTCTAGGTCCAAAAGGCTTCTCAACAGCTTCTACCCCCAAGCCATAAAACAGCTAATCAAATGGTTACCCAGACTATTTGCATTGACCCCCCCCCCCCCCCCCCCCACATCCCCATTGTTTAAACTGCTGTTACTCTGTATATTATCATGCATAGTCACTTTACCTCTACCTGCAAGTATATATTACCTCAATTACCTCAAATAACCTGTGCCCCCGCACATTGACTCTGTACCGGTACCCCCTGTATATAGCCTCGCTACTGTTATTTTACTGTTGCTCTTTAATCATTTGTTATTTTTTTATTTTCTTCTATTTTATGTATTTATGTATTTTTTACTGCAGTTTAATTTTGTTAATATTTTCTCAACTGCATTGTTAAACTGCATTGTTGGTTAAGGGCTTGTAAGTAAGCATTTCACTGTAAGGCCTACACCTGTTGTATTCGGCGCATGTGACAAATAACATTTGATTTGATTTGATTTGATCTCTCCCCATTTCATCTCGTTAAATATCATCCTACAGCTGTGCAGATCTCCACTGTTTCTCCCAGCACTATTTTGCTGATTAACAACAACTTGTCATAGCCTGTAGGGGCCGGAGCAGAACAGAACAGATCAGAGCAGATCAGAACAGATCAGATTACATCAGAACGGTGCAGATCAGATTGGATTAGATCAGAACAGAGCAGAGTAGATCAGAGCGGAAAAGAGCAGAACAGAACAGATTAGATCAGAACAGATCAGACTACATCAGAACAGATCAGATTAGATGAGAACAAAGCTTGGCTGGAGAGCAGAGGCAGAAGAAGATACAAATATAGTATACTGTCATTACCTCAAAGTCCAGCCAAGGTGCAGGAATAAAGTAATTAATTAGTTATTCTGCCACGCTTGGCGGACACTGGAAGTTGAAGAGAACTACAGACAGTCTATTTTTAATGGGCAGCGAGCAAAGAGACAATAATGTCTCTTGTCTGTACAGTCACCAAATGGCCATTGCTTGGTTAACTGTAAGCTCTATTTTGGGACCTTAGGCTCCCACATTTAATTAAAAGTCCATTATCACCTCTTGATGTTACTGAGCTGAACTGCAGCCCATATAGTCCAGATCTTCTGTTTTATTGGTCTTAAATGGCTAAATGACATGATTTCACACATTCTGTTTTTCTAGATGGCTAATAAGGGAAGTTATTAGGGAACTATTGAGAAGTTTAGATGTCTATGAAGAAAATATCCCATTCTATAGTTATTACCCACTGGGTGCAGACATCAGTTCAACATCTAGTTTTGATTGACATTTGGTTGTCAACTAACGTGAAATCAACAAACAAATGCCAAATGTTATTGGATTTATGTTCAAAGTTGGGTGAAAAAAATTATACATTCCCTTACGTTGATGACTTTTTGCAAAGCCAATCAGTTTTCCATTTTCAAAGTCATCACAGATTTATTTTATTTTTTATTAAGTTGAAACAGCGTTGATTCAGCGTTGATTCAACCAGTTTTTTCCCAGTGGGTAGGCTTGTGTTTTTCTAAACACGATAGTGACCTAAACTCTTTTACAGTCAATAGTAATCATTCAATCAGTGAAAATGGAAACCTCACATCACACCACTGAAAACCACTACAAATAAAAACCTCACATCACACCACTGAAAAATGAACAGCATATCTGTATTTAATTATGTCTGCGACACTGTCAGTCAACACACTGTGTGTTTTACCTAAACACACACACACACACACACAAAGACGGCAACTTGAGCAGACCTTGTGGCAGACCTTGCAGACAAACTGTTGTTTAGGCGGCACATTAATATTCAAAAGGCCGCACTGCCAAAGCACCTTGAGCAGACGCACACTGGCACACGTCTCTGATGGCCTGAGTGAGCAGTCACAGTAGCAGCACGAACCCTAGCATGCACAGGATGGAGGGAGGGGGGTAGGGAGGGGGAGAGAGAGACAGAGAGACAGAGAGAGAGAGAGAGAGAGAGCGAGAGAGAGAGGGAGAGAGCTAGCTGAGTTCCCCTTCACTTCCCAGCACCCCTCTCCTTCATTGTTGCCTCAATGAGTGCGGGTAGGGCAGGGCCCGGCTCCCCTGGCAGAATCTAAGTGGCTTGCTGGCATATGGTGTAACCTCCATTTGAGTGCTAAAAGCTGAAAATTGTTTTTGTGGAGCAGATGTTGGCGGGCACGGAAAAAGGCACAGCTGACTGGGACGAACAGCTGGGAACGGTGTGTGTGACCCACATACAGCCAAAGTAGTGGCCGTCTAAGGGCCCCTGCCAAATGGAGAGACAGAATGGGAAGTTTGTTACCCCTTTTGCCTTTCCTTATTTTTCATACTAGCCTCATGTAGGCTACCTGGGGCGGCAGGTAGTGGTTCGAGCGTTGGACTAGTAACTGAAAGGTTGCCAGATCGAATCCCCGAGCTGACTGTTAACCCAGTGTTCCTAGGCCGTCATTGAAAAGAAGAATTTGTTCTTAACTGACTTGCCTAGTTAAATAAAATAAAATATCAGAGCATGGTTTGAGGGCATGTTCCTTCAAATCGGAACATTTCGTGAGTTCACTTTGCCGTATGAATTCTGGGACATGTAGTCTACCACAATAGAAAACCAACAAACCTGCAGTTCAAGTTACCCCTCAGAAAATAATGCTAATATGCTAGATCCCTGTTATAAATAGGAGTTAAATGAGCGTTCATGGCTGATTTGAGTTAATGGGAAAGAAACGAGGACACTTAGGGATCCTGATTTCCCCAAACCCAGAAGTGTCCCGTTGCCAACAGTGGACAAATGAAGATTACGCTGAGATTATAATAAGGATGCCAAAGCCATTATGCAGTCTACTTTGACAAATGTTGTGTCTCTCTGCAAGCAGATGGGACCAGGAGTTTGGGTGGGGAGACAGGCAGAAGATCCTTCACCCAGTTGGCTGGTAGGGCTGGGGGATAAACGGATAGCGAGCGGCTCCTCAGTCAGGATAACAATCAGAGACAAAATGGTGGCTAGGTCTGTGTCATGGTGTTTATTGTTACAGAAGACATCAATGCATCACACTGACGAAAGCTGAGTACCGGAACATTCGTTGAGTCTTAATATCTGGGAGTATGACAGAGTGTCTGACTATCTTATCATTGTTTCTCATGAAATGCATCATTAGCATGTAACTGATTAGCAATAAACAAATGGTGCTGTCTGCAGTCTGCAAAATAACGTTGAATATTGATCAATTTATGTGATCAAATACAGTGAAAACATGAATACCTCATATTGAAATGATTCATGTTTTATTTTATTTTTAGACTTTTGATCATTATTTTGAATAATCTATTGTCAACCTTCACCTGGCGTGTTCTTAGCCAGATTCAATTCACTCCCCTGCTCCTTAATAGGTGTTACCTGTAACACCTATTCCCTAGGTACCAAAGGATGTCAGCACCTTGACCACCCTTCCTCTCTCGGCTGTCAGTCAAAGCCAGCCCATAGATTTAGATGGGAATGAGCTCTCTGGTTTCAGCCACTTTATTACTAGGGTGTTAAACGACATGCCATCGGCACAAGCACAGCAAACAGACTTGGGCCGCCCCTTTAAAGAACTCTCTGTGTCTGTGTCTGTGTCTCTGTCTGTGTGTGTCTCTCTCTGTGTGTGTGTGTGTGTGTGTGTGTGTGTGTGTGTGTGTGTGTGTGTGTGTGTGTGTGTGTGTGTGTGTGTGTGTGTGTGTGTGTGGTCCCCGAGGAGAGGGAGAATCACCTGCAGTAGTGTGTGATGGACACTAGAGAGAAAGGGGGAGGAGATGAGAACATGCGTCCTGCCAAGGGATCAGGGACCAGGACTCTGCTAATTACTACAGAATTCAACATTCAACTACTTGAATGGATTTGAATCCAAAAATGTAGAATGAATGGGTAACACTTTACTTGACACCAAGAGTCATAACACATTATGACACGGTCATAACCATGTCATAATATGTCATAACAGCTGACATAACTTGTCATGAACTGTCATAATATGATCATAACACTGTCATGACCCAGATATTTACACCTGTTGTGACATATATTGCATTATCTTATGGCTGGTTATGACACCTACATAAGAGTTTCTAAAACCACATTTATTCAAATGTATTTTTTCCCTGACAAGAAGTTTCCTTTCATCTGAACGTTTACCTCTTAAGTCCTTTGTTGTTGTTGTAATGAATTCTTTACAGTCATGTTTTTTCCATCATATTTTAAATAACTTGTTGAAAATACACTTTATAACACTGTCAAGAAGCATTATGACCATCGTAATCATATAAGCCAGATAGGCCTGTCACGTACATGCCCTTATGTCAGTCACAAAGAGGCTGTCTTGTCCTGCTCCTGAAATCTGCTCCTGCATTCACCCCAGTCATCAGACAGAGCATTGGGGTAGGTGCATGTCTGACATCAATGTGTGCTCAATTACAATGATCATTTAATATGGTACATTTCTGAAAATGTTATATAACATAAACATACTGTTGACACATAGGCTATGGTGTAATGGAAGGTTTTGCCTTATGTGGTAGGTTTTGTGGGTTTTGACACAGCCATAAAATAACGCAATATATGTCACAACAAGTCTAAATATATGGGTCATGACAGTGTTTTGACCATTTATGACAGGTTATGACAAGTTATGTCAGCTGTTATGACACATTATGACATGGTTATGACATATGACAAAACATGTTATGACGCTGGGTGTCAAGTGAAGTGTTACCAATGAATGTTACATGCATTATAACAATTCTGTAGATCATATATGTTACATTTAGAATTGATTTGACAGTAGAGTATATCATTGGTCATCACTAGACATGTTAAAAAATTAATAGTGAAAACAACTTACATACACATACACACACCCAACCGCAGCCCCATGCCCTGAGACAGACCCACAGTCAACACAGACCTACAGTCTACACACACCCAACCACAGCCCCATGCCCTGAGACAGACCCACAGTCAACACAGACCTACAGTCTACACACACCCAACCACAGCCCCATGCCCTGAGACAGACCCACAGTCAACACAGACCTACAGTCTACACACACCCAACCACAGCCCCATGCCCTGAGACAGACCCATAGTCAACACAGACCTACATTCTACACACACCCAACCACAGCCCCATGCCCTGAGACAGACCCACAGTCAACACAGACCTACAGTCTACACACACCCAACCACAGCCCCATGCCCTGAGACAGACCCACAGTCAACACAGACCTACATTCTACACAGACCAACAGTCAACACAGACCTATATTCTACACAGACCTAGTCTACACAGACCTACAGTCTTCAACACACCTACAATCTACAACACACCTACAGTCTACACACACCTACAGTCTACAGCACACCTACAGTCTACACAGACCTACAGTCAACAACACACCTACAGTCTACACACACCTATAGTCTACAACACACCTACAGTCTACACACACCTACAATCTACAACACACCTACAGTCTACACACACCTACAGTCTACAGCACACCTACAGTCTACACAGACCTACAGTCAACAACACACCTACAGTCTACACACACCTATAGTCTACAACACACCTACAGTCTACACACACCTACGGTCTACACAGACCACACCTCTATTGGCCATACCTCTAAGCAGAACACTCCCTAATCCAGGTCCATGGTGACATCTAACCTGCTGGGTAGCATGACCCAGAGCCTCCGGGACAAGGGTTACAGCACTGTAGATTAAACATTATCACTAAGAATGGAACTCCCGTCTATATCTTGGGAGTCTCAACATCAGATATAAAGTCACATTTTGCTGCCATGACAGAAAAGAGCATGTACAGCATACACACACACACACACACACACACACACACACACACACACACACACACACACACACACACGCACGCACGCACGCACACACACACACACACACACACACACACACACACACACTCCAATGCTCTTCTCTGAGGTTAAGCGCAGATTGAATGTCCGTTGCTTTGACAAAGTTATGAATACAGATCGGAGCCCATAACTGACAGCCCAGTCTGACGGGCCCCTGGGGGCCTCTGGGTGAGGCTGTGTACGGTAGTCTTGACAGAGGCACAGTGAATGCTGAGGGGGTCAGCTGACTCACCCAGACCTTCTGCTGCTGTACAGGTGAACAGACAGGAGAGGAGGCAGACGGGAGAGGAGACAGACAGGTGAGGAGACAGACAAGAGAGCAGACAGACAGACAGACAGACAGACAGACAGACAGACAGACAGACAGACAGACAGACAGACAGACAGACAGACAGACAGACAGACAGACAGGTGAGGAGAAAGACAGGAAGATGTACAGGAGAGCAGACAGGACAGGTGAGGAGTCAGACATTGTTTTTTTCATTTAGTTTCTTGTTGTATTCGACGCATGTGACAAATAAAGATATATTTGATTTGATTTGAGAGCAGACAGACAGACAGACAGACAGACAGACAGACAGACAGACAGACAGACAGACAGACAGACAGACAGACAGACAGGAGAGGAGACAGACAGGAGAAGAGACAGACAGGAGAAGAGAAAGACAGACAGGTGAAGACACAGACAGGAGAGGAAGAAGACAGGAAGGAGACAGACAGGTGAGGTGAGCAGACAGAAGAGGAGACAGGCAGGTGAGGAGACAGACAGACAGCCAGGTGAAGAGACAGACAGGAGAGGAAGAAGACAGGAAGGAGACAGACAGGTGATGAGACAGACAGACAGGTGAAGAGACAGACAGGAGAGGAAGAAGACAGGAAGGAGACAGACAGGTGATGAGACAGACAGACAGGTGAAGAGGCAGACAGGAGAGGAAGAAGACAGGAAGGAGACAGACAGGTGAGGAGACAGACAGACAGGTGAAGACACAGACAGGAGAGGAAGAAGACAGGAAGGAGACAGACAGGTGAGGTGAGCAGACAGAAGAGGAGACAGGCAGGTGAGGAGACAGACAGACAGCCAGGTGAAGAGACAGACAGGAGAGGAAGAAGACAGGAAGGAGACAGACAGGTGATGAGGCAGACAGACAGGTGAAGAGACAGACAGGAGAGGAAGAAGACAGGAAGGAGACAGACAGGTGAAGAGACAGACAGGAGAGGAAGAAGACCGGAAGGAGACAGACAGGTGAGGTGAGCACAAGCTGGTGGAGTGTGTAGGAGGCCCTGTGGACTGGGCCATGTTGTTACATGCCACAGGGCCTCCCTGTCTGACTAGTGACTACTGAGCAGGTCACAAACTGTACTACACGGGTATCTAAATAAAGTTGTCTCCAGTTGCTCCATAAAGTCCATGTGCATGTAATCACTTTAGCAGTATTTCCTTAGCCGTGTGTGTGTGTGTGTGTGTGTGTGTGTGTGTGTGTGTGTGTGTGTGTGTGTGTGTGTGTGTGTGTGTGTGTGTGTGTGTGTGTGTGTGTGTGTGTGTGTGTGTGTGCGAGACATCCTGAGCTCTACATCTACAGTATAAGTCAGTCGTCCATCCCATCCTTCATCCCATCCTTCCATCTTTCCCAGCAGGCCGCAGCACTCACGCCTCATATCAGCCTGACTGTGATGGACACATGCTTCCTCAGCGCTCACGCCTCATATCAGCCTGACTGTGATGGACACATGCTTCCTCAGCGCTCACGCCTCATATCAGCCTGACTGTGATGGACACATGCTCCCTCAGCGCTCACGCCTCATATCAGCCTGACTGTGATGGACACATGCTTCCTCAGCACTCACGCCTCATATCAGCCTGACTGTGATGGACACATGCTCCCTCAGCGCTCACGCCTCATATCAGCCTGACTGTGATGGACACATGCTCCCTCAGCGCTCACGCCACATATCAGCCTGACTGTGATGGACACATGCTCCCTCAGCGCTCACGCCTCATATCAGCCTGACTGTGATGGACACATGCTCCCTCAGCGCTCACGCCTCATATCAGCCTGACTGTGATGGACACATGCTCCCTCAGAGCTCACGCCTCATATCAGCCTGACTGTGATGGACACATGCTCCCTCAGCGCTCACGCCTCATATCAGCCTGACTGTGATGGACACATGCTCCCTCAGAGCTCACGCCTCATATCAGCCTGACTGTGATGGACACATGCTCCCTCAGCGCTCACGCCTCATATCAGCCTGACTGTGATGGACACATGCTTCCTCAGCGCTCACGCCTCATATCAGCCTGACTGTGATGGACACATGCTCCCTCAGCGCTCACGCCTCATATCAGCCTGACTGTGATGGACACATGCTCCCTCAGCGCTCACGCCTCATATCAGCCTGACTGTGATGGACACATGCTCCCTCAGCGCTCACGCCTCATATCAGCCTGACTGTGATGGACACATGCTTCCTCAGCACTCACGCCTCATATCAGCCTGACTGTGATGGACACATGCTCCCTCAGAGCTCACGCCTCATATCAGCCTGACTGTGATGGACACATGCTCCCTCAGCGCTCACGCCACATATCAGCCTAACTGTGATGGACACATGCTCCCTCAGCGCTCACACCTCATATCAGCCTGACTGTGATGGACACATGCTTCCTCAGCGCTCACGCCTCATATCAGCCTGACTGTGATGGACACATGCTCCCTCAGCGCTCACGCCTCATATCAGCCTGACTGTGATGGACACATGCTCCCTCAGCGCTCACGCCTCATATCAGCCTGACTGTGATGGACACATGCTCCCTCAGCGCTCACGCCTCATATCAGCCTAACTGTGATGGACACATGCTTCCTCAGAGCTCACGCCTCATATCAGCCTGACTGTGATGGACACATGCTCCCTCAGAGCTCACGCCACATATCAGCCTGACTGTGATGGACACATGCTTCCTCAGAGCTCACGCCTCATATCAGCCTGACTGTGATGGACACATGCTTCCTCAGCGCTCACGCCTCATATCAGCCTGACTGTGATGGACACATACTTCCTCAGAGCTCACGCCACATATCAGCCTGACTGTGATGGACACATGCTCCCTCAGCGCTCACGCCACATATCAGCCTAACTGTGATGGACACATGCTTCCTCAGAGCTCACGCCACATATCAGCCTGACTGTGATGGACACATGCTTCCTCAGCGCTCACGCCTCATATCAGCCTGACTTGGCCCGACGTTCTTTTGAGAAGAAAATAAAATCTACAGAAGAGACAGGAATGCTTATGGGGAGGTGTTGCTGTATATATTCAGAGCCATATCTCTGTAATGCTTAGAGACGATCTTGTGTCAATTGCTGTTGAAGTGCTGTGGTTGCAGGTTCACTTGGCACATCTAAAGCCTTTCTTTTGGCGTGTTGCTATAGGCCACCAAGAGCTAACAGTCGGTATTTAAATAATATGTGTGAAATGCTTGATATTGTTTGTGATGTAAACAGAGAGGTCTATTTTCTTGGGGACCTGAATATTGACTGGTTTTCATCAAGCTGTCCGCTCAAGAGGAAGCTTCTCACTGTAACCAGTGCCTGTAATCTGGTTCAGGTTATTAATCAACCTACCAGGGTGTTTACAAACACTACAAGAACAAGATCATCCACATGTATCGATCACATTTTTACTAATACTGTAGAAATGATGTGGCCAAACTCAACAAAAAGAAGAACAAACTGTATTATGAAGCCAAGATCAATGATGTTAAGAATGAGGGGGAAAAAACTTTGGAGTACTTTAAATGAAATGATGGGCAGAAAGACAATTTCAATTCCATCTTTCATCGAATCAGATGGCTTATTCATCACAAAACCATTTGATGTTGCCAATTATTTTAATGATTACTTCATTGGCAAAGTTAGCAAACTTAGGCAGGAAATGCCAACAACGAACAGTGAGCCATCGTATAAATGCATAAAAAAACTAATAATGAAATAAAAGTTGGAATTTTGTAAAGTTAGTGTGGGAGATGTAGGAAAATGATTGTTATCGATCAGTAATGACAAACCTCCTGGCATTGACAACTTAGATGGAAAGCTACTGAGGATGGTAGCTGACTCTATAGCCAATCTGTCATATCTTTAATCTGAGCCTTCAGGAAAGTCTTTGTCCTCAGGCCTGGAAGGAAACCAAAGTAATTCTGCTACCTATGAGTGGTGAAGCGGCCTTTACTGGTTCTAACAGCAGACATATAAGCTTGCTGCCGGCTCTTAGCAAACTGTTGGAAAACATTGTGTTTGACCAAATACAATGCTATTTCTTTGTAAACAAATTAACAACAGACTTTCAGCATGCTTATAGAGAAGGGCAGTCATCATGTACTGCACTGACACAAATGACTGATGATTAATTGAAAGAAATTGATAATAAGAAGATTGTGGGAGCTGTACGGTTAGATTTCAGTGCAGCCTTTGACATTATTGACCATAACCTGTTCTTGAAAAAACTTGTGTGTTATGGCTTTTCAACTTCTGCCATATCGTGGATTCAGAACTATTAAATAGAATTCAGAGGGTTTTCTTTAATGGAAGCTTCTCTAATGTCAAACATGTAAAGTGTGGTGTATGCTGATGATTCAACCATATACACATCAGCAACCACAGCTAGTGAAGTCACTGAAACCATTAACAAAGAGTTGCAGTCAGTTTTGGAATGGTTAGCCAGTAATAAACTGGTCCTTAACATCTCTAAAACTAAGAGCATTGTATTTGGTACAAATCATCCCCTAAGTTCTAGACCTCAGCTGAATCTGGTAATGAATGGTGTGGCTGTTGAACAAGTTGAGGAAACTAAATTACTTGACGTTACCTTAGATTGTAAACTGTCATGGTCAAAACACATTGTAAAGATTGGACAGTACTGTGCAGCCCTCTTCATCGACCTGGCCAAGACTTTCGACTCTGTCAATCATCGTATTCTTATTGGCAGACTCAACAGCCCTGGTTTCTCTAATGACTGCCTCGCCTGGTTCACTAAATACTTCCCAGATAGAGTTCAGTGTGTCAAACCAGAGGGCCTGTTGTTTGGACCTCTGGCAGTCTCTATGGGGGTGCCACAGGGTTCAATTCTCGGGCCGACTCCTTTCTCTGTATATATCAATGATGTCGCTCTTGCTGCTGGTGATTCTCTGATCCACCTCTACACAGATGACACCATTCTGTATACATCTGGCCCATCTTTGGACACTGTGTTAACAAACCTCCAAATGAGCTTCAACAACCATACAACACTCCTTCCGTGGCCTCCAACTGCTCTTAAATGCTAGTAAACTGAATGCATGCTCTTCAACCGATCGCTGCCCGCACCCACCCGCCCGCCCGACTAGCATCACTTCTCTGAACGGTTCTGACTTAGAATATGTGGACAACTATAAATACCTAGGTGTCTGGCTAGACTGTAAACTCTCCTTCCAGACTCACATTAAGCACCTCCAATCCATAGTTAAATCTAGAATCAGCTTCCTATTTCGCAACAAAGCATCCTTCACTCATGCTGCCAAACATACCCTCGTAAAACTGACTATCCTACCGATCCTTGACTTCGGCGATGTCATTTACAAAATAGCCCCCAACACTCTACTCAGCAAATTGGATGCAGTCTGTCACAGTGTCAATCGTTTTGTCACCAAAGCCCCATATACTACCCACCACTGCGACCTGTATCCTCTCATTGGCTGGTCCTCGCTACATATTTGTCGCCAAACCCACTGGCTCCAGGTCATCTATAAGTCTTTGCTAGGTAAAGCCCCCCCTTATCTCAGCTCAGTGGTCACCATAACAGCACCCAAATGTAGCACGCGCTCCAGCAAGTATATTTCACTGGTCATCCCCAAAGCCAACACCTCTTTGGCCGCCTTTCCTTCCAGTTCTCTGCTGCCAATGACTGGAATGAATTTCAAAAATCACTGAAGTTGGAGACATCTCCCTCACCAACTTTAAGCGTCAGCTGTCAGAGCAGCTTACCGATCACTGCAGCTGTACACAGGCCATCTGTAAATAGCCCATCCAACCAACTACCTACCTCATCCCCATATTTGTTTTTGTTTTTCTGCTCTTTTGCACACCAGTATTTCTACTTGCACATCCTCATCTGCATATATATCACTCCAGTGTAAATTGCTAAATTGTAATTACTTCTCCACTTTTGGCCTATTTATTACCTTACCTCCTTACTTCATTTGCACACACTGTATACAGATTTTTCTATTGTGTTATTGACTGTACGTTTCTTTATCCCATGCGTAACTCTGTTGTTTTTGTCGCACTGCTTTGCCTCATCTTGGCCAGGTCGCAGTTGTAAATGAGAACTTGTTCTCAAATGGCCTACCTGGTTAAATAAATGTGAAATCAAAAAAAAAAATGTCTGTCTGTAATAAAGAGATGCTCTGCTTTTTTGACACTACACTCCAAAAAGCAAACCCTGCAGGCTCTAGTTTAGTCTTATCTTGATTACTGTCCAGTCATGTGGTCGAGTGCTGCAGGGAAAGACCTAGTTAAGCTGCAGCTGGTCCAGAACAGAGCGGCACGTTTTGCTCTTCATTGTAATCAGAGGGCTGATATAAATACTATGCCTGTCTCTCTTGGTTAAGAGTTGAGGAGAGACTGACTGCATCACTTCTTTTTATAAGAAACAGTGTTCAAAATCCCAAATCGTTTGCATAGTCAACTTACACACAGCTCTGACTTATCCCACCAGACATGCCACCAGGGGTCTTTTCACAGTCCCCAAATCCAGAACAAATTCTCCATTCCATCTCATATTGCTCAAATAAACAGCAAACCTGGTTTCAAAAAACAGATAAAGCAACACCTCACGGCTCAACGCCTCTCCCCTATTTGACCTAGATAGTTTGTGTCTTTAGTCAAATAAAATAAAATAATGTTCTGTATTATGTCATTACTGTATGTCATGTTTCATGTGTACCCCAGGAGAGTAGTTGCTGCTTTTGCAACAGCTAATAGCTAAAATACCAAATACCAAACAAAAACAGCAAATTAGCTAGCAAGTGCAAGCTAACTAGCTAAATTGCCATAAATGTTTAATGCTTTTCGACCTGTCCCCAAATTAATATAATTGGTTCAGAGTTTGTTTTGATATTTTAACCTGCGTGTCGGGATTGCGTTTAGTGTGTGGGGACAAAATAAATTTATGCACGATGGCGCACGATGGCGCATGATGGCGCACGATGGCGCACAGCCGGTTTGGGTTCCGTGTAAGAGGTTGGGCCTATGAACACACACACTTTGGGACTCTACGTACACCCCTCCAGCCCTCCTTCATATCTCCTCCACCCCTCCATCCCTCCTCCACCCCTCCATCCCCCCTCGACTCCTCCACCACACCTCCTCTATCCCTCCACCTCGCCACCTCTCCATCTCTGGAGAGGTGGCATCTCTGGAGGAAAACTCGCCTCCCTGCGGACCTGGCATCCTTTCACTCCCTCCTCTCTACATTCTCCTCTTCTGTCTCTGCTGCTAAAGCCACTTTCTACCACTCTAAATTCCAAGCATCTGCCTCTAACCCTAGGAAGCTCTTTGCCACCTTCTCCTCCCTCCTGAATCCTCCTCCCCCTCCCCCCTCCTCCTCCCTCTCTGCGGATGACTTCGTCAACCATTTTGAAAAGAAGGTCGACGACATCCGATCCTCGTTTGCTAAGTCAAACGACACCGCTGGTTCTGCTCACACTGCCCTACCCTGTGCTTTGACCTCTTTCTCCCCTCTCTCTCCAGATGAAATCTCGCGTCTTGTGACGGCCGGCCGCCCAACAACCTGCCCGCTTGACCCTATCCCCTCCTCTCTTCTCCAGGCCATTTCCGGAGACCTTCTCCCTTACCTCACCTCGCTCATCAACTCATCCTTGACCGCTGGCTACGTCCCTTCCGCCTTCAAGAGAGCGAGAGTTGCACCCCTGCTGAAAAAACCTACACTCGATCCCTCCGATGTCAACAACTACAGACCAGTATCCCTTCTTTCTTTTCTCTCCAAAACTCTTGAACGTGCCGTCCTTGGCCAGCTCTCTTGCTATCTCTCTCAGAATGACCTTCTTGATCCAAATCAGTCAGGTTTCAAGACTAGTCATTCAACTGAGACTGCTCTTCTCTGTGTCACGGAGGCGCTCCGCACTGCTAAAGCTAACTCTCTCTCCTCTGCTCTCATCCTTCTAGACCTATCGGCTGCCTTCGATACTGTGAACCATCAGATCCTCCTCTCCACCCTCTCCGAGTTGGGCATCTCCGGCGCGGCCCACGCTTGGATTGCGTCCTACCTGACAGGTCGCTCCCACCAGGTGGCGTGGCGAGAATCTGTCTCCGCACCACGTGCTCTCACCACTGGTGTCCCCCAGGGCTCTGTTCTAGGCCCTCTCCTATTCTCGCTATACACCAAGTCACTTGGCTCTGTCATATCCTCACATGGTCTCTCCTATCATTGCTATGCAGACGACACACAATTAATCTTCTCCTTTCCCCCTTCTGATAACCAGGTGGCGAATCGCATCTCTGCATGTCTGGCAGACATATCAGTGTGGATGACGGATCACCACCTCAAGCTGAACCTCGGCAAGACGGAGCTGCTCTTCCTCCCGGGGAAGGACTGCACGTTCCATGATCTCGCCATCACGGTTGACAACTCCATTGTGTCCTCCTCCCAGAGTGCTAAGAACCTTGGCGTGATCCTGGACAACACGCTGTCGTTCTCAACTAACATCAAGGCGGTGACCCGTTCCTGTAGGTTCATGCTCTACAACATTCGCAGAGTACGACCCTGCCTCACACAGGAAGCGGCGCAGGTCCTAATCCAGGCACTTGTCATCTCCCGTCTGGACTACTGCAACTCGCTGTTGGCTGGGCTCCCTGCCTGTGCCATTAAACCCCTACAACTCATCCAGAACGCCGCAGCCCGTCTGGTGTTCAACCTTCCCAAGTTCTCTCACGTCACCCCGCTCCTCCGCTCTCTCCACTGGCTTCCAGTTGAAGCTCGCATCCGCTACAAGACCATGGTGCTTGCCTACGGAGCTGTGAGGGGAACGGCACCTCCGTACCTTCAGGCTCTGATCAGGCCCTACACCCAAACAAGGGCACTGCGTTCATCCACCTCTGGCCTGCTCGCCTCCCTACCTCTGAGGAAGTACAGCTCCCGCTCAGCCCAGTCAAAACTGTTCGCTGCTCTGGCACCCCAATGGTGGAACAAACTCCCCCACGACGCCAGGTCAGCGGAGTCAATCACCACCTTCCGGAAACACCTGAAACACCACCTCTTTAAGGAATACCTAGGATAGGATAAAGTAATCCTTCTAACCCCCCCCCCCCCCCCCCCCCCTTAAAAGAGTTAGATGCACTATTGTAAAGTGGTTGTTGTTCCACTGGATATCATAAGGTGAATGCACCAACTTGTAAGTCGCTCTGGATAAGAGCGTCTGCTAAATGACTTAAATGTAAATGTAAATCTCTCTTCCATCAGGACAGTATGATCAGGACAGTATGATGAGGACAGTATGGTGAATACAGTATGATGAGGACAGTATGATGAGGACAGTATGGTGAGTACAATATGATCAGGACAGTATGATCAGGACAGTATGATGAGGACAGTATGGTGAGTACAGTATGATCAGGACAGTATGATGAGGACAGTATGGTGAGTACAGTATGGTGAGTACAGTATGATGAGGACAGTATGATAAGTACAGTATGATGAGGACAGTATGGTGAG
>NC_092095.1:19557914-19560414 GCF_045679555.1 Salvelinus alpinus
CACAATACCCCCCATAACCTCAAAGTAAATTTGACAAATTAATAAAATATTAAAAGCTGAAATGTCTTGAGTCAATACGTATTCAACTCATTTGTTATGGCAAGCCTAAATAAGTTCAGGAGTAAAAATGTGCTTAACAAGTCACATAATAAGTTGCACGGACTCACTTTGTGTGCAATAATAGTGCTTCAAATGATTTTTTAATGACTACCTCATCTCTGTACCCCACACATATAATTATCTGTAAGGTCCCTCAGACGAGCAGTGAATTTCAAGCACATTTACGACCACAAAGACCAGGGAGGTTATCCAATGCCTCGCAAAGAAGGGACCCTATTGGTAGATAGACATTGACTATCCCTTTGAGCAGGGTGAAGTTATTAATTACACTTTGGATGGTGTATCAATACCCCCAGTCACTACAAAGATACAAGCGTCCTTACTAACTCAGTTGCCGTGGAGGAAGGAAACCGGTCAGGGATTTTACGATGAAGCCAATGGTGACTTTAAAACAGTTACAGAGTTTAATGGCTTTGATAGGAGAAAACTGAGGATGGATCAACAACATTGTAGTTTCTCCGTAATACTAATTGACAGAGTGAAAATAATCAAGACTGTACAGAATACAAATATTCCAAAACATGCATCCTGTTTGCAATAAGGCACTAAAGTAAAACTGCAAAAAATATTTCAAAGAAATTAACTTTATGTCCTGAATACAAAGTGTTATGGTTGGGGCAAATCCAACACAACACATACCTGAGTACCACTCTTCATATTTTTAAGCCTTGTGGTGGATGTATCATGTTATGGGTATGCTTGTCATCAACAAGAAATAGGAGGGGTTTTAGGATAAAAAGAAACAGAATAGAGCTGAGCACAGACAACATTCTAGAGGAAAAGCTGTTTCAGTCTGCTTTCCAACAGACATTGGGAGACAAATTCACCTTTCAGCAGGACAACAACCTAAAACACAAGGCCAAATCTACACTGGAGTTGCTTACTAAGACAACATTGAATATTCCTGAATGGCCCAGTTTTGACTTAAATCGGCTTGAAAATCTATGGAAAGACTTGAAAATTGCTGTCTAGCAATGATCAACAACCAACTTGACAGAGCTTGAAGAATTTTCAAAAGAATAATGTGCCAATATTGTGAATCCAGGTGAGCAAAGCTGTTAGAGACTTACCCAGAAAGACTCACAGCTGTAATCACTGCCAAAGGTGATTCTAACATGTAATGACTCAGGGGGTTGAAGAGATACAGTACCTGTCAAAAATGTTGGACACACCTACTCATTCAAGGGTTTTTCTTTATTTGTACTATTTTCTACATTGTAGAATAATAGCGAAGACATCAAAACCATGAAATAACACATACTGAATAATGTAGTAACCAAAAAAGTGTTAAACAAATCAAAATATATTTTATATTTGAGATTCTTCAAAGTAGCTATCCTTTTTTTGCATATTTTTGCACACTCTTGGCATTCTCTCAACCAGCTTCACCTGGAAGGCTTTTCCAACAGTCTTGAAGGAGTTCCCACATATGCTGAGCACTTGTTGGTTGCTTTTCCTTCACTCTGCAGTCCGACTCATCCCAAACCATCTCAATTGGGTTGAGGTCGGGTGATTGTGGAGGCCAGGTCATCTGATGCAGCACTCCATCACTCTCCTTCTTGGTTAAATAGCTCTTACACAGCCTAAAGGTGTGTTGGGTCATTGTCCTGTTGAAAAACAAATGATAGTCCCACTAAGCGCAAACCAGATGAGATGGTGTATCGCAGCAGAATGCTGTGGTAGCCATGCTGGTTAAGTGTGCCTTAAATTCTAAGTAAATCACAGACAGTGTCACCAGCAAAGCACCCCCACACCATCACACCTCCTCCATGCTTCGCGGTGGAAACCACAAATGCGGCGATCATCCGTTCACCTATTCTTTATCTCACAAAGACACGGTGGTTGGAATTAAAAATCTCAAATTTGGACTCATCAGAGCAAGGGGAAAGATTTCCACCGGTCTTATGTCCATTGCTCGTGTTTCTTGGCCCAAGCAAGTCTCTTCTTATTATTGATGTTCTTTAGTAGTAGTTTCTTTGCAGCAATTAGACCATGAAGACCTGATTTACGAAGTGTCCTCTGAAGAGTTTATGTTGAGATGTTTATGTTACTTTAACTATGTGAAGCATTTATTTGGGCTGCAATTTCTGAGGCTGGTAACTCTAATGAACTTGTTCTCTGCAGCAGAAGTAACTCTGGGTCTTCCTTTCCTGTGGCGGTCCTCATGAGAGCCAGTTTCATCATAGCACTTCATGGTTTTTGCGACTGCACTTGAAGAATGATAGACTGTCATTTCTCTTTGCTTATTTGAGCTGTTCTTGCCGTAATATTGACTTGGTCTTTTACCAAATAGGGCTATCTTCTGTATACCACCCATACCTTGTCACAACACAACTGTTTGGCTCAAATGCATTAAGAAGGAAAGAAATTCCACAAATTA
>NC_092095.1:19565414-19567914 GCF_045679555.1 Salvelinus alpinus
GAGGCCATGGCAGCCATATGTTAAGCTGTGGGAAAGCAGATGCTGTTCCTCCATTTGTGAAATCAAGTTGTTGGAAAACAGTCAGGTACTGTATAGTTACTGGGGCAGTGTGAGGATGATGTCTGCTGGATGGTGCTGAGGAGCTGTGACCCAGCTGAATCTGTGTGAGTACGATCATTTTGCTTGTAAAATATTACTAACTGCATGTGGAATGTTTTAAAGTTACACAGTCAAAATTTGTCTGACGTCCAAAAAAAATCTGAAACTTTTTACATAAGAGGAATCTCAGTTATATTCAACACAAACAGACACACACTTGCTGTCTGGTCCTGTCTGAAGTTGAGCAGTTCCTTAGTCAGTTATCTACTGATGCCGACAGACAATACAGGGGAGTGTGTCACGAGCAGCAAACTCTGAGTGCGGGGCAGACTCTCTCACGCATCCCTCTCTCCTTCCTTAGCCCCATCCCTCTCTCCCTCCTTCTCCCCATCCCTCCATCTCTCTCTGTCCCACCACATCTCACTCACAGTGGAGAGCAGGATCCATCACAGCCCTGACACCTGTCAGTCAGTGTCACACACACGTGCGCACACACATACACACATGCAAACGCATAGACAGACACATACTAATACACTGGAGATGACAGCAGCAGACAGTGTTCCACATGTTACTGCAGCACTGCACTGACGAGAGAGGGGAGTGACTGCCCTACTCCAAGTCCCACTGACACCAGGTAGCTACTGCACTGTGCCACTGGCAGTCTGACCTAGAATGTAGTACAGACTCACTGCAATAGAACTTCTATGGAACACTAGTGACATGAATAGTACACGTTTGCTTCAGTGACATGAAAATGACGTGTTTGAGGAACACAGAAATGTTCCAGTACAACTACTGTGTGTGTTTGAAAACAAAACACTGACATCAGTGTATCTTGTATTTTTGTTATGTTTGACTAAAACCAACAATAACATTATCTGAACGTTGAGCTGAGGTTAGAAAGGTTATTCTGGCTCATCACACAATTAAGTGTCAAAGCAGAGAGTGAGAGAGAAACAGAGAGAGAGAGAGAGAGAGAGAGAAACAGAGGGACAGAGAGAGAGAGAAACAGAGGGAGAAACAAAGGGAGGAAGAGAGAGAGATTGAGTTCCTCCTGGCGACAAATTTCCTTAACAAGCCTGATGTATATCGCACGCATAACCACAGTTCAAATGACCGACATACATTTCTGCCCATAGGGGTCTGTGGTCACATTACAACTAATTAACCGTTCACTCTTCTCCCCTTCCGGTAAGATCTGTTTGGATGGGGGGATGAGGACGAAAGAGGTAGGGATAAAGGAAAATGTGATTCTTTATTTCTAATCAGCATAAATTACTGGTATCCATCAGAGAAGCTCAAATTAAAAGGCTCGTATGACAAAGCAATGGAAACAGTCAGAGGCTCCCTCATGAATCAACATGATTTAACACAATCACATACACACAGACAAGCCCCCAAAGACAAACATTACCAGTCAGGATCAGACCAATCGCCTTGCTGCGTTTTTATATTCAGAGCTGTTCTGAAAATCCCATTCAAATCAAATCAAATCCATTTTTATTGGTCACATACACGTATTTAGCAGATGTTATTTGTCACATACAGGTATTTAGCAGATGTTATTTGTCACATACACGTATTTAGCAGATGTTATTTGTCACATACACATATTTAGCAGATGTTATTGGTCACATACCCGTATTTAGCAGATGTTATTTGTCACATACAGGTATTTAGCAGATGTTATTTGTCACATACACATATTTAGCAGATGTTATTTGTCACATACAGGTATTTAGCAGATGTTATTTGTCACATACCCGTATTTAGCAGATGTTATTTGTCACATACACGTATTTAGCAGATGTTATTTGTCACATACAGGTATTTAGCAGATGTTATTTGTCACATACACGTATTTAGCAGATGTTATTTGTCACATACACGTATTTAGCAGATGTTATTTGTCACATACAGGTATTTAGCAGATGTTATTTGTCACATACCCGTATTTAGCAGATGTTATTTGTCACATACACGTATTTAGCAGATGTTATTGGTCACATACACATATTTAGCAGATGTTATTTGTCACATACACGTATTTAGCAGATGTTATTGGTCACATACACATATTTAGCAGATGTTATTTGTCACATACACGTATTTAGCAGATGTTATTGGTCACATACACATATTTAGCAGATGTTATTTGTCACATACACATATTTAGCAGATGTTATTTGTCACATACACGTATTTAGCAGATGTTATTTGTCACATACACATATTTAGCAGATGTTATTTGTCACATACACATATTTAGCAGATGTTATTTGTCACATACACGTATTTAGCAGATGTTATTTGTCACATACAGGTATTTAGCAGATGTTATTTGTCACATACACGTATTTAGCAGATGTTATTTGTCACATACAGGTATTTAGCAGAT